>NC_056739.1:898230156-898427656 GCF_019279795.1 Protopterus annectens
TTAATACATTTATTCTGTTCACACTGCATGAATTTGCACAGCTACTAGAGACATTCCCAGTCCTGCTTATGTCATGAAAATATGCACAGCTATGATCTGCTTATGCCATGGAAATTAACAAGAAGCATTTAATTTCTGCTAATGTCATGAAAATAATAAGAAGTGTTTTCTACTAGTGTCATGAGACTTAACAAAGAGTTATTGATTTTCTGCTTATGCCATGAGAAAGTACACAGCTGCTGAAGCTACTGATAATGAAAACAAAGGCTGCTTGAAAGTATAAACCGTAGTCAGCATTACTTGTACCTAAGCTAGAAATGTACCTTGAATCTAGGTAAAATGTAACACATATATATTAGAACTGCACAATTGAAGAACAGAAAGTTTGTAGTGGGCTAAAAGTAAGCCCCAAGGTCAGGTTGTTTTTCTCAAATGTTTTTGTAAATCAACAATAATCCAGTCATGTCAGCAGGAAATCTAAGTAACATTTTTTATGTAACACATAGTGAGTTTCAAATCTTAACATGTCAGCAGGAAATCTAAGTAACATTTTCTGTAGAGTAATACAGAAAGCTGTGTCTAACTACGTCAACAATAAGAAAAGTAACATTTCATAGAATTGTATAAAAGTAGCATACTGCTCATTAGAAATTTAGACAAATCCTGTATTTGCATGCTTTGTCTCCTTGCTGCAAGTAATAAAGGGTGCCATACTTGAACCTTACGTGAATTGGTCTTTTAAGTTTTTTCCTTTGACAGTCTCATTCTTAGTGTTAATGCTGTTTAACAGAAAGAACTGGAATAATTTTTTTCCTAGGTGGTTTTTACTCCCATGCTGCAAAACATCAAGCCTTCCCCAATCGGACTTGAGCCCATTCATTTCTCCATGATGGAGAGTTCTCCATAACCACACAGAGGAAAGCCATAGGTCAGGGCCTGGGGGTTTCACGTTCAGGTGGCCATAAAGGTTGCTTGTGTCCTGGATGGTATCATAGCTAAGAGAACAATAATGATGACCCTAATGCCACTTCCTGAGCAGTGGGAGGAATAAGTGAACCACATTGCCAGAGGGGCTCAACGCCTTCCCCACAAGGTGCACACTCCATTAAGTTGGTGGCTTAGGGAACCTAACGCTAGCCCTCAAGGCAGTACCTTTTGCATATTCAGCTCTCCGCCAAGGGTGACTGGTGCATTCTGCAGCTGGCTCCACCCCACTTCCCCCCCACCACTGGAGCAGCATGACCATCCTCCACTGCCAGCTCCAGACTGGTAGAGTTTTTAGTAGACTCTACAACAGAACTTGCCATTAGGAAAGGAATAGTTAGTAGAGCACATAAAATATTGAATGATAACTATATGAAACAGACGAGGAGGTTAGAAAGGATTGGGAAGAGAGAATGGATAAGCAATTCACAAAGAAACAATGTGGTGATATATGTAGGTTTCCTAAACATGCAACAACTTCTAGAAGATTTAGGATCTTTGGAAGTGCTTACATAGCTATTTTTATACTCCAAGTAGACTCCAAAGAATTTTTCTTCAGGTCGACGGCATATGTTGGAGGTGTGATGGGAAAAAAAGAGGTAAAGGGGAACATATTTTCTGAGTGCAATAAGTTGGCAGACTTGAAAGATTCCCTGCAGACTGCTCTGTCGGAGATGCTGGGTAAGGAAACTGGTGTAACTGAGGAAATTATTTTGTTGAGCTAGGATACAGGATCGGAATTGCCTAGGTATAGTAATGCTTTGCTGAGTCTAATTATGATGGCTGCTAAAAAAGTAATTACTAAAAAATTGAAATCATAGTCTAAACCAACTTTACTAAAAGTAGTGAAGACAGTAATTGAGATAAAACAAATGGAATTAGGATCTTTAGAAAGGTAGGAGCAAATTACACAGGAAAAAATGGGAAGTGTAGGATCAATACATGCAGAAGAGGAACAAAGTTTAAAAGAAGGCAGGATTTAAATGAGCTATGTAATGGTTGATGGACACTGGCTAGATATATTATGCGACGTATGTTTGCACCTACAGTTGTGCCCGCATGGTTTGTTATGTATAATGTTTGCAACTGAGATTATGCTGGTATGGTTTATTTTCATTTATATAAATGTAAGATTGCCCATGTCGCACATGATAATTTAATAAAGATGCTTCTTTTTTTTTTTTTTTAAACAAGGCTTGAGCCTTCTGCGCAACTAGAGAAGGAGAAAAATCAGACAAATGTTAGTTTTATGTAAAGAATTTTGTCTTGACTGCACCCACAGCTAACCTGTGTTTGATTAGAATACCCATGTGTCATAGAAACATACCCGCATGTCACAGGAGCCAACTGAGGAGGACCAGTACTAAATCAACTCACCCCAAGTGACACATGCATGGAAACAAGCACCCACACAACCCTGACAGCAGGCACTGCAATGCTCCTGACAGCAAACACAGCAAAAGGAAAATGTCAACAGGAAAAGTATGTACTTCTCCAAAATGAAAGCAGTGAGTTGCCTTACTCTCAGCACCCATGTCACCTTATAGTGAGTAGAAAGGTGGGAGGGGGCATGAATGGATCAATACCAAACAAGTTCACTTACAAAACTGTCAAATTTATAGCACTTTTATAGAGTCCAGTTTTTGGATTATTTTGATTGTTAGCTTCAATGAAACAAACTGGAAGCTCAAAAACTGTGATGCTCCAAATACAGCTGGGTGGCACAGTGATATATATGACAGCAGCTGCTTAAAACCATAAATGACAGCCATCTAGATAAGGAAGTCGGCGTAAGTCTCATGGCACATCAGCATTTCAGACAGACTCCATGCTTGCCAGTCAAGTTTAAAGTTTTTTTTTTCTTTTTAACACCATATTTTGCCTCCACTCAGTCCTGATCATCAGCCCTCCTTCAGTCAATTGGCCCAGTTCCTTCCCATCTCTGGTGCAGGAAATAGCTGGCAGAGGCCACCAGGGTTGGCTTGGGTTTCCTCAGCCCCTGCATATACTCGGCCTCACACTTGCATTCAATAACATCTGCCACACATATTCCCGATATTCCACTTCAAGCTCCCAATCTCCACCCCTTTCAGGTGTGGATACTTTCAACAAAACACTAAAGGAGAATTTCTTAAAATCCTCACAGATAACAGAATGTTTGAATAATGCATTAACATTACCTTTTTTGATAGCATAATTGTGTTGGTAAATCCTAGCTTTTAAAAGACCAATAGTCTTACCAACATAAAAAGCTGGATAGGATGTACAATACACAATATAAATAACTCCTTCATATTACAATCATATCTCTCCTGAATAGAAATCACGTTTGAAAAGCCAGATACCAAGTGTGACCCCTCAAGAATATACCTACACTGTCTACAGGCCCCACAGCGCTTCATCCCCAAATTGACAGTAGATGACACATCAACCTTTTCTTCCTTTCTAGGATGGTTTTAATATTAGCGCTGCTCTTAAAAACCACTCTAGGAAAATCGCCAAGAGTTCAATAACCCAAGCGTGCCAAATACAGTGTTCCAATGCTCCCTAATGTAGTTTATCAAAGGAAAAACATCCCTATTGTAATGCATAACAAAAAACAAAGAGGGGGTTGATAAACTGCATTAGGGGGCATAATTAGGCAGAATGTTTTCCCTGGGTTGAATGAGGTTATTTCTATCAAACCAGTGTTAATGCTGAAAAGCAGCATCACTAACATATTTTATTGGTTTTATATTATTCAATTTTTATACTGTAAGTTTAAGTTTTTGGTTTTCATTACATGTATGGTTTTTGCATCTAATGATGTGTGTATAACTTTCAAAATGGGTTGATTGTTTTTTGGCGCCACACTCTGTGTTTACAAAAGTAGAGAATTCATGGAGGATTTTAAGTTTGAGGAAGTCCTTCATTGAACGAAAGCGCTTAAACTGGTAATAAAGATCTCATTTATGGCACCTGGGCTGCGTTTTTATTTTTCTGGTCTCTATTAGAGAAATGACAGCACCTTGTGTAAGCAAAGCACGCCCATTCCCATCCCTCACCCACTTGGAAGAGGAAAGTAAGCCATGCTCATGCACTCTACTCTCTCTCTCTCTCTCTCCTTGTCAGGCTCCTTCAGTGCCAGAGTTGCTAATTGACCGCGGGTATACTGGTAAGCAGTCAACAGTTCACCCCTCTGCACCACTCAGCAGAGTTGGTCATCCAAGCTTGAGTTATAGCCTGGTGCCAGAAAATGGCTACAGACGGAAGTAAAATTCATGTCCTTGTCTGCTCGTCTGGCTTACCTTCCTTTGTTGTGTGATGGGTGTGTCTGGGGGGGGGGGGGGTTAAGGACATTCATTGGTGTTGCTGCTCTAAAAATCTTGATAGAGATGACAGGACCCATAGCAGGAGATGTTTAAGAAATGGGTGGAGTCTCATCACATAAGACAGCCAGATGAAATCCCAAGCAAGACAGTTTGCTGAGGCCAATGCACACCCACATTTAAAGGTACACTGGAAGGTTAAGGAAAACAACCACAGACTGACCCACATTACCCTCTCAACTATGCAAATTAAATAAATGGTTCATAAAGTGGCTATGGACAAACCACTAACACCATGCTGCTAGTTGGGTTGTGAAGGACTAGATATACAAAACACAAATAAATAAAAATAGGAATGTGGGTCTTTGTGTCACAGGGTGTGGGCTACTTGGGGCCATTCACTATATACCTAACTGAATACAAAAGAATGGGAAATGAATTTTAATACACTTCTAGAATACGATACAAGTAGGAGAGCTAATAACCTCTTTGCTGCCAAAAATGGTTGCGTGTGTGTTGGGGGGGGGGGGTTATGTTTGTGTTTAAGTGCTAGAATGAGTTACAAATTCAAACTAGCCTTGATGTTTTTAAAAATCAAGATTCAGTCTATCCTTAATCCAGAATTATTAAATTCAAGCTTTTTAATCTTGCACATAGTACAGCAAGACACACTGCATATTAAAGAGAAATATTTTTTTAAAACAACATTTTATCAGGAAGCCTTAACTGACAGCTTATAATGGCTAGCATTTTCTTTTTTTCCCAATTGTTTTCACTGAAAACTTTAACAAAAGTGTAATATACAATAGAAATATTATAAAATAAAATATACATATCTAAAATAATAAACAAGTAAAATAACTATTTACAATGGTGGTCTACTATAAAACAAAGCTTTTTTAAACAGAAAAAGAAATGTGATAAGAGTAGTTAGTGAATAATTAAAGTCTGTTTATCCAGCAGTTCTTTGAGTTTCAACCATACATTATATGAAGAGGTGAGTCTAGATTTTCTGATGGAATTTTGACAGATACACGTTTGCCATTATTCCGCTATAAAATGCTTTTAAAAATTCACTTCTGAAAGAAATGCACACCCAGAACAAATCAGGCAATCTTTTACTGCCACCAAGAGGATAAACTAAACTTCACTTCTAAACAGAAATATAAGCAGGAAAATACCTTAAATTAAGCTGAAAAATGCCAAACCATCCAACTCTCTCTTGCAATGACTTGACACAATCATTCTGAAATTAATCATGAATTAGGAAAAGGAATGTTCAAGGGCAGTAATGACAATGTAACGCTGTAAATATTCTACAGCAAACTAAGCTAAAATGTTTAAATGACTGAAAACCATCCAAATTCCAGCTCCAATCCAGTGTGTTAAAAAAAGCATTTATAAAATGGTATCAACAAACAGGGAAGTGCAAACATATTCACTGCACACCTACAATCAGTCCTCCTCACAAAATGCTTCCATATCAAAAATGTCTACCATTTCTAAAGTGTACACATTATACCACTGTTGTTGGTTGGTCTTGATGCACAGAACTCATTCAGAGTACAGCACGGGAAGGAATAGCATTTCCTGAGACAATAATGAGTTTAATTAGGAGGCGATATGAGGAGGGTGCCTCTCTGTTGTGTATGAACAGAGGAACTAGGCAGGTGGTGTCCTCTTTCCCTTCTGTTACTTGCATTATATTTAGAGCCCATGGGTGCCAGAAAGTACAGTTTTGTACCTACCATAAATGTAGATGTCAGAGAGGTATGCATCTGCAGTCCTAACAAATGGGTTGTCCTGGCCTCAGGCAGCCCTTCGGTCGGCTGGATTCCAAAGTCTGGGTCTGGCCTCGGCTGCTGTCGCACTTCACCCGACGTCATAGCTGCAGTTCAGCGGGTATAAAGGCATCAGCCGACGCCATTTTCCTCAGTGTTTCTTGCCCCAGATGCCAGGTGCCCTCTAGGAAGGCTAAATTTGGATAAATGCAAATGTTTCCAAACAATAGAGAGCAAATAGAAATAAACATGTATATACATATATACAAACAAATACACCATAATAGATTCCCCCAGCTAGCTACAAGATGGGCAAATACCCTAGGAGTACCACAGAGGGGAAGGAGGGTGGGTAATCCTGACTGCAGATGCATACCTCTCGGACATCTACATTTATGGTTGGTACAAAACTGTACTATGTCCTTCAAGGATGCATCTGCAATCCTAACAAATGGGTAGAATACCATAGCCAAACTGGGGGAGGAGGCACTAAGGAGGCACTAAGAGTTTATGGTGTAGTTAAGATCCCTTGCAAAACAGCAGTGGCAAACCCTGCTCGGGATCTGGAGTATAAAGGTATATTATAATGCTTGGCAAATGTATGCACGGAGCTCCAAGTAGCAGCCTCTAAAATGTCTTTGGTAGCCACTCCTCGTAAGAAAGCTGTAGTAGTAGCTGTAGTAGTAGCTGTAGTAGTGGCTGTAGCCCTTGTGGAGTGAGGTCTGATGTTTTCTGGAGTTGCCTTTCCATGAAAAGAGTAACAAAATCTAATGCAATTTCCTATCCATTTTGAGATTGTTTGTTTTGAAATTGCTTTTCCTTCCATTCCTGTTGCATATGCTACCAGAAGCTGGTCAGTTTTTCTATTGTTCTTGGTTCTGTCCAGGTAGTAGCGCAATTGTCTGTGTACATCCAAGGTATCTTTCCCCCCTGTTCTGCGGGTTGGGGAAGAATGCTGGTAGGTGTATTGCTTGGTTTAAGGATACCCTGGAGACCACCTTTGGCATAAAGGTGGGATTAGTTCTCATGGACACTCTATCCTGATGGAAGATAAGGAAGGGTTGTACTGCCATTAATGCCTGTAATTCAGAAACCCTTCTAGCTGAAGTGATTGCAAGCAGGAATGCAGTTTTCCAAGATAAGTACTGTAATTCTGCTGTTGCTGCTGGTTCAAAAGGGGGGAGTGTCAACTTTTCTAACACAAAGTTCAAGTCCCATGTAGGCAATGGCGGTTTCCTTGGTGGCTTTACATTTTTAATTCCTCTGAGAAACTGCCTGAGTAGAGGTTGAGAAAAGACTGGAGGATCCATGTTGTATTCTGCTGAGATTGCTGATGCATGAATCTTAATGGAGGAGTAAGACAGTCCATTGTGGAAAAGCTCTGCTAAGTATTCCAGGATGTTAGCTATGTTTGCCAATGATGCATCTACTCCTTTTGTTGCACTCCAAATGAGATATCTTTTCCATTTTGCTGAATAAGTTTTCCTTGTTGAGGGTCTGCGAGCCTCCAAGATAATGTCTTTAACCCTTTGAGATAAATCTGGGTTATTTTGCCTTATGTAATGTTCCAAGCAGCTAGCTGCAGTGTTTTCAAGTTTGGATGCAGGATTTTGAAGTTGTTCTGTGTTAGCAGTAGAGGTAGTAGGGGTAGAGGCCATGCGTGTTCCCGGGACATACTCCTCAGTAGCGGGTACCAATGTTGCCTCGGCCAGTCTGGAGCTATCAAGATGATCCTCGGGTGATCTTCTTTGATCTTCAGTAGCATTTTGTGCATCAAAGGAAGAGGTGGGAATGCATATGCTGTCAGGTTTTCCAAACTGAAGGATAGGGAGTCCACCTTCCAAGCAAGTGGGTGGTATGTCCTTGTGCAGAATTTTTTCAATTGGTGGTTGTGTGGGGATGCGAACAGGTCTATTTCTGGCAGTCCCCATTTCTTTGTGATGGTTTTGAAGATGTCTGGATGCAGCATCCATTCGTGGGCATCCGTGGTGGTTCTGCTCAAGATGTCTGCTAGTATATTTTCTTTTCCTGGCACAAATATGGCCTGGAGCTGAATGTTGAGGCTCAGGGCCACATACCAGAGGTCCATTGCCATCCGGCATAGAGGATATGAATGTGTGCCTCCCTGTTTGTTGATATACCACATAACTGTGGTGTTGTCCGTCCTTATCAGCAAATGACCCTGTTGAAGAAATGGTCTGAATGTCTGAATTGCCTGTTTTACTGCCAGCATCTCCTTTTGATTTATGTGTAGGTTCATCTGCTCTTGAGTCCATAAGCCCTGTATGCACTTGTCCACCATGTGTGCCCCCCAACCGAGGTCTGAGGCGTCCGTGGTGATAGTCTGGCTTGGGTGAGGCCTGTGGAAGGGCAGTCCTTTGTTCAACTGACAGGCCTGGGCCCACCACTGGAATTCTTGCTTCAGGCATGGAATTATTGGAATTTGGGTTTCTAGGCTGTGCTTGTGCTGAGACCATAAATTCCTCAGGTACCATGTCAACTTCCTCATATGTAGTCTGGCATGTTGGATTAATATTATGCAGGATGCCATGTAACCCAGGGCTTGCAGGATTTTCCTTGCTGTAAGCTGGTTCTGCGTTGTTAATGCCATGAAATAGAGTGGTAGCTGCTTCTGTTTTTCTGCTGTGAGGAATGCCATCTGGTTTGATGTGTCCAGTTCTGCACCCAAGAAGGTTATCCTTTGGGATGGTATCAGCCTTGACTTTTTTGTGTTGACTGCGTATCCCAGGGCTTGCAGTAGGTGAATAACCTTTTTCAAATCTTTTGTTAATTTGTCTTTGCTGTCCGCTTGTAACAGGCAGTCGTCCAGGTATGGATAAATTTGAATTCCCTGAAGCCTGCAATGAGCAATTACTGATGCCAGGCATTTCGTGAATACTCTGGGCGCAGTAGATAAGCCAAAAGGCAATGCTGAGAATTGATAATGCTCTGATCCTGCAAGAAATCTGAGGTATCTTCTGCAATTTGGTCGTATGGGGACGTGCAGGTATGCCTCCTTGAGATCCAGAGTCACCAGCCAAGACTCCTTGCCCAGCATGGGAAGAAGTTGCTGTAGGGTCAGCATTTTGAATTTTGGAACAATGAGATATGAGTTTAGAGCGGACAGGTCGAGGATAGGTCTCCATTGGTTTTCCTTTCTTGGTACCAGGAAAAGCCTGGAATAAAATCCTTGTCCTTGTTCCATAGCCGGTACCTTTTCTATAGCTCTCATCCTTAGTAAGTGGTCTATTTGCTGTAGAGCGTTTGTCCTTTGGTTTAAAGGTAGGTTTGGCATTCCTCTCTTCCTTGGAAGAGTATGGAAGTGAAACCTGTAGCCTTTGTCTGTAAAATCCATTTGTCTCCTGTAATGTAATGCCAATTTTCTGAAAATAAGGCTAGCTTTCCGCCTAAGGGTGCTCCCAGTTGTTCCCTGGTAGGCGGTTTCAGAGCCAAGTCACTGTGATTGTCCTGTGGAAGTGGTAGTGGCTGGATCTGTGGCAGTACTTCTCTGGCTGTTAGGCTACCACTGACGACCCCTGTAGGCACCCCTGGATTGACCTCTGCCTCTAGGGCGTCTATTTCTGCTTCTCTGTGCTCTGGTGGTGTCTGGAAAGGACCAATTCATGGAAGGCCAGTTCCTACTACACCTCGGAGGCTGGACCTGTAAGAAATCCTTGACTGTCTGGACAGATTTAGCTTTTTCTTCCACCTTCTTCAACACTTGCTGTGCAGGGGAACCAAACAAACTGTGCTTTTCCATGGGAGCATCTAGAAGCTTTGACTTCACATGGTCTGGTAAGGATTGCTCTTTTAACCATGCATGCCTTCTGATCACTGTACCAGTCATAGCTGATCTAAAGGAAGCCTTCAGTGCATCATAGCCGCATTTTAAGGAATGATTACTGACCTGCTGAGTGTTATGCACCAAATCCTGTAGGGACTTACGGTCTAAAGGCTCAGGCGAGGACAGTTTTTTAGTGAGCTGATCTAACAGAAATTCCTGATACTGAATCATGTGGAATTGACAGTTTAAGGCCCTAGCCGAAAGAGTAGCAGAAGTATATACTTTTTTACCCCATCTCTCCAATGCCCTAGATTCTCTTTCAGAGGGGAGGGGGTTTTTGGCAGAGGCAGCTGCTACAGCTTTGGGGCCCTGTGAAATAGTTTCAGGATCTGCAATAGGGGCCTTATACAAATGATAATGTGTGTCCGGAACCCTGTAGTATCTGTCGGGCTTAGCAGGGGCCTGAGGCAGTGAGTCAGGGGCAATACAAGCATCATTAAATGCATCATCCACAACTGTAAGTACTGGAGGAATAGCTAAAGGCCTATGCTGTGGTAAATGTAAAAAGGTCCTAAGCCTTTTCCTAGAGTCTGAAAAATCCTGGCCCTGCCATTGAAATTGTTCCCTCATAGCATGCAAGGTTTCCCCAAATGAAAATTCCTCAGGAGGAGAGGCAGAAGGTATGGAATCCTCTGCATCAGAGTCCTCATATGGAGAATAAGGGCCTTCTGGAGGATTTGTATTTTCTGAATCATCAGAGGAGTAATCTGATGAAACTAGCTCAGGGGGCTCTGCTCTAGGCCTCTTCTCTGGAGGTGGGTGAGAGGCCCTGTCAGGGTGAGACTGGGTTCCCCTGATCAAAGAAATGAGATCCTCTGCTAGACTAAGCATTTGAGTACTAGAGCTAGGCCTGTGAGAGGGGGTTTTAGCAGGCACGGCCTTTGAAGATTTAGCTGCTTTAGCCCTGGCAAAAGCCTTAATTGACATGGATGCAGGGGGCCTAGCAGCTCCACGTGCAGGAGTAGATACATCTAAGGGGATAGTATCTGATAAATCCTGAGAAACTGTAAGAGCAGGTGGATTTTCCGTAGCAGATTCAGCCATGCTGGAAGAGGCTTCGGTAGAAGGAGGCATGCTTTCGGCCGAAGTAAGAACCACGGACTCGGTTTCAGCTGAAACCGAGACACTCGTGGTTGGCTTAACCGCGGTTTCGGCCGAAACCACGGACCGCGAGTGTCAGTCCCATTCCTTATGCTTTTTAGCTAATTGTGAAGTCTGAGTCTCCGACGGCATGATATAAGCAAAAGCGGAGCCGAAAAACTCCTCTGCAAACTCCGACCGACGTCTAAGTGTCCGTCGGTTGAAGGAAGCACAGGCTAGACAAGCTGCTACATCGTGGTCTGGGCCTAAACAAGGTAGGCAGTAAGAGTGGAAATCTTTATGAGGTATTTGTTTCCCACAAGTTAAACAGTTATTCACTTTTTCTGACATCGGCTGAGGCAAGAAAGAGTCCCCAACGGGGTACTTAGCTTTTTAGAAGTCTTCGGTAGTAGCAATCTCTCGTTCTGACCGACCGGCACTTGCGAACAGCTTCTGCTTCGGGCGCCACGCGGCAAGAAAGACTGAGGAAAATGGCGTCGGCTGATGCCTTTATACCCGCTGAACTGCAGCTATGACGTCGGGTGAAGTGTGACAGCAGCCGAGGCCAGACCCAGACTTTGGAATCCGGCCGACCGAAGGGCTGCCTGAGGCCAGGACAACCCATTTGTTAGGACTGCAGATGCATCCTTGAAGGACATCTTCAGGGGAATGAGAGGACAGCCCCCCCCCCCACACTTTCAACAGTTATCTTGTGAGAGATGCACTTGTATATCCAAACTGGAAGCCACGCACTCTCCAGCCAAGACCGGAATAGTTGGTCAAGAGGAGAAGGTCAACACTTGCACCACACCACATGGAACACAAAGCCCTCCAGAACACACGCCAGCACTGCCTTCACATAAAAATACAAACCACACACCCACCTTCGTGGAGGCTCTCAATAAAAATCTACCCAAACAGCAGAGAACTCCAAGGCAGAAATGCACTCAACCATCACAACACAACACTAATCATGAGACACATAACTCTCCTAAACAGTGTGCCACTCAACCAAAGCCCCTAAGGCAAAACAGCATGCAGAACACACTAGTCATAGGTGACTCTATAGTGAGGCACACTGATGTCCCACTCACTAGGTTGAATAAGGAGAAAGTAACAGTCAGCTGCCCGTCCGGCACCAGGATCCGCCACTTAACGCATGCACTCCGGTACCTCAACAACAGACACAACCATGTGGGTGTGAATGACCTAAGACGTATCTCCCTGGACTACGTGAAAAGAGACATGGAGGAGCTCTCAGATTATGTAGCCCAAGCGGGTATGACCTTAGCCCTGAGCAGCATCCTACCATCACCCAGAATGATACCACAGTACAAGCAGAAAATTACTGATTTCAACAACTGGCTAAGTTTCTGGTGTCATTCTAAGGGGATCCAGTATCTGACTGCCTGGGATGACATGACTGACAGACCTCGATGGTTTGCCAGAGATGGCCTGCATCTGTCACCCCTGGACTTTCGGATACTGGCTAAGGCTCTTGCCACCCCTATAGTGCCTTTTTTAGGCAGTGTTCCAAAGACCAAATTACCACTGTAACAGCTACAAACAAATGCAATCTGAGGGTCATGCTGCTCAATGCTAGATGTCTAAATTTCAAAATGCACTTGCTCGAAGCACTGCTTAAAATGGAAAGCATTGACATTTGTGCTTTAACAGAGACCTGGTTCAAGCCAGCAGAAAGCACCCCAGCACTACCAGGCTATAACTCATTCCACACCTTTCGGCCACAGAACTTGGACCAAAGCCCCAAAGGCAGTGGTGTTTACATATTCATAAAGGATGTGCGCACCTCCAAACTGGTAGCCCAGCATAACACATCAAAGATACCTCAGGTGCAGCTAACACTGGGTAAGACAGCGATTCAGGTCGTAGCCTACTATAGGTCCCCAACCATGTCCCAAGACTCACACTCCACATTCCTAAGCACCCTGGAGAATATTAGGGTCCAACCTAACACTCTCATACTGGGAGACGTCAACTACCCCTCCATTAACTGGGAAAACTACTCATGTACTAATAAAGCTTTCCAATGTTTCCTGAAATTCATTCCAATGCCCTGGACCAGCTCATTCTTACCCCCACTAGAGGTAGTAACATCCTTCACCTGGCCATTACTAACATGGGCGACCATTGCTCTACACCAGCAGTCAGCTCCTCCCTGGTTAGATCTGACCAACCACCTTGGAAATCCACATCCTTCCCACCCCCTCACCCCCACAAATGTAACCATCATGAAAAACTTCTCCGAAGCTAACTCTGGACTCCTAAAAACAGAGGTGGCTAACTTCATGGCACCCATGCAAATGGAGAATAGTTGCATGACCGCCGAATCATACACCAATGCACTGTATGAACACATACACAAATGCATGGATCTCGCCATACCCAATAGAACCAAGACACTCTCTTCCAAAAAAAGGAAGCCACTCTGGTGGTCCCCTGCCATAAACAAACTCTACAACAGGAGGAGGAAGGAAACTGATGCGGAATAAGGTGAAGTCCCAAGACTGGAAAAACTCCCTTATCAGCCTCAACAAAATGTTGAGATCCCTCATCAAATCCTCTACAGCTAGCTATGAAAACAGAATTGCAGCAGACAGTAAAGAGAACCACAAGGCCTTCTATAGTTATGTAAAAAATCTTCACGACGATACCCAAATTTGCTCTGAGCTACTGTACAATGGTACCTCATATACCTAGCCAACAGATATTGCCAATATACTGGCCGAAAGATTCAGTGCCAACTTTACCCCCCCCCCCAAAAGACCAATCACAATACCAGTGGATTGTCAGGCACCCAGTATTACTGCTGCACAGGTTAAAACAGCACTGTCCAAGGCCAAGAATACAGCTTCTATGGGACCTGAAAATATCCCTGGGTGTGTTCTATATGAACTACAGAGTGAACTGGCACCTCACCTGTGTGCTCTGTTCAATCACAGCCTCACCTCAGGCTTTATCCTTACCGAATGTAACACTGCTACATTCATCCCTCTCCACAAAGGAGGAGCGACTACAGACCCTGGGAACTATCAACCCATTAGCCTGGCGAGTCTGATATGCAAAACAATGGAACGCATCATCATGGACCTAACAAGGACATAGGGAATCTCCAAACTCTGGATCCCACACAGTTTGGTTTTGTGAAGGGTAGATCATGCCTGCTCAACTTGGTCGATTTCTTTGAGTCAGTCACCAGAGCTGTGGATGAAGGCAAGGTGGTTTCATACAGCCTACCTTGATCTGGCCAAGGCCTTTGATACCATTCCCCCCACTCAGGAATCATAGAAAAACTCAAAAAGCTAGGCATCAACCCCTATATCACTAGGTGGGTTGCAAACTGGTTCACAGATAGAACCCACAGAATGAAAGTAGCTGACTCCATATCAGACTGCCGACCTGTCATGAGTGGAGTCCCACAGGGTTCGATCCTGGGTCCTCTCCTGTTTGGTATCTACTTCTCTGAAGTCCAGGCCAACACAAAGGGACTCTGGCTGACAAAGCTCGCAGATGATTGCAAGTTGGGGCTATTATTAACTCCCCAAATGATGTTGGCATCCTACAGAAAGACCTCACCGAGACCAACAACCGGTGTCAGAACCATGGCCTTAAGCTCAATACCAAAAAAAAATGTGTCATCATCCCCTTTGGGAAAAACTCAGTTCCCATGTATTACCACATCAATGGTAGCCCATTGAACACAGAAGGTGTTATAAGAGATTTGGGAGCACAGGTTGACAGCAACCTCACTTCTGACCACCACACTGCCACTGTGGTCAGAAAGTCCTTCTATGTGGCACATCCCATTACTAAAGGTTTTGCATCCAGGAAGAAAGAGGTCATTGTCTCCCTGTACTCTTCCCACATTAGGCCAATCATCGAGTAAAATGCCCCATTTGGCATGTACCTCAATAGGCACCTGCAACAACTGGAGAGGCTGCAAAAGTACCTCACAAAGAGGATCCTAGGCCTTAAACACTTGTCCTATATGGACAGACTCAGAAAACTCCAACTATTCTCTGTCTCATATCGCCTACTTAGAGGCGATCTCTGCTTGACTTACAAAGCCATGTCTGATCCAGCTCTGTTAGAAATGCTGCATCTAAAGAAATCCCAATGGTTTACTATCAAAATGTCGATCACACCTTGCAGACACCACTAACGCGAATTCTGAACTGCAACTGTTGATAATGTCGAACACAGATATTCCGAAATGCAAATTCTCGCCCCCCTTTTGACCCATGGTAGCACTTGTTTTGTGGTGTGGAGCGGTCGGAAATGTCGATGTTCGGTGTTTTTTTCGCTATTCTGAGGAATCGACATTACGGCTTTCGCATAAAGGAGTCGACAGTATGTACATTCGACGATGGGTGATTGACAGTTTGATAGTAAACCAATCCCAATCCCTCCCCACCACACGCTCCAGAGACCTCAACCTCATTACCACAATCAACAGAACATGCTGGAGGGACAGGTTCATAACCCAGAGACTGCCCATGCTATGGAATAGACTTCCCATACATGTCAAAGAGAGCACTTCACTGGCCCTCTTCAAGAGAGATCTTGCTGAGTGGATGGGAAATAGAAATTTCACTCCGGGGATCACTCCAGTGGCTCTACTCGACAGATATTGGGAACCAAGGTCAGGTGGCACGATGCCAAGGTAATCCTATGGGCTAGCCTTGTAAGGGCTCCAGGGCCATTAGCCTAGTACACACCTATGAACATGCATTTTCTGAACAAGAGAAGTAAGAAACTTCAATGTCTGGCATTAGTGACTAATTGTAATCCTCTGCATACCTCTCAACTTTTGCTTAAGAATTCTGGACAAAGCCAAAACTAATGGGAAAATAAAGGGCCAAAATCTGGGACTGATTTTGAATACTGTTCTTACAAACTTAGAAAACTACTAGAATAACAGGTTTGCATTAGCATGCATTTTCTGAAGGATAAGACTCAAATGTTTCATTATTTAGTGAGCACAATCCTCAATGGTTTGCCAGAAAAACAGATTTTATGAGGAACAGACCAAAAGCAGGAGGCAATATGGACATTCTGCAAAATTCTGGACAGTTGACTGGTATGATCCCAAGTGATTTACCAGGAAATAAACTATATTCCCATGGACAGGGCAACATTAGCAGGCAAAATCAGGGATGTACTACAAAATTCTAGACAATTTACCTATTTGTTTATTGATCGATTGTGGCTTGGTTACCAGGTAAGTGGGTTGGTCTATTGACCCTTTTCAGACACAACACAGGATTAATATCAGTAAAGACAATATTGTCACAAGTACGATAAGACATTAAATTCATGTAAATACTTTGTACAATTGAGAGAGATGTTCTATAAGTAAAGTTCAATTTCCATAAGTTAGTGCCGACTTGTATATTTATTGCCTTTCACCCACTGACTACCAGGGTAGACTTTTCTCTCCTGTCTAACAGCTTGTTTTAGGCATAATTTTCCACAAAGGTACATTTCACTGGAGTTAACACTGACTTACAATACAGTAATCATTTTGCTGTTATTTTACTTATTTATTCACTCATTCATTCATTGTTTTACACCCATTTAATGCTGCTAGGACCATTTTGAGTGTAGGCAGAGATGTTCTGAAAAGCTACAGGAGTATGCCAAAAAAAAAAAAAAAAAAAAAAAAAAACAATTTAAATTCATAGATGTTCCCAGGTCAATGAATCTTATGACCATTCATGCCTTCCCTCATACATCACCTTCATTCTATAAAAGGGCCAGACCAGCACAACCCAGAGTAAATGCACGAATACCCATCCAGTCACTAGTTTACATTTAAAGATAGTGAATCATACTACTTAAAATGTATGGGAATACTATTCCAAAGGAATGGAATGTGCTGACTTATAAGCATGCCTCTCCAGTGCGCTGTATTTATCTATTGGTGAAGATTTAGGTCCCTGGTTCTAATACTGTTGAAGATATTGGACTTGTGGAGAAAGAGGAGGTCCCAGGATGGGTTTTTAATGGTGTAGTAAAGCAAGTCAGAGCTCCCCAAGGCACTGAATAAAGGGAGAGAGTTTCCAGCCTCTCTTGGTAGCTTCAGAGACTTTTAGAACTGTGTTTTTATTGGTTAGGAGCCTTTGGGTCTTTCTAATCGTTTGATATGTTTAATGAGATAAATCCCCAAGGGGGGTGTTGTACTTGATAACTGGCCTGAGTAATAGTGAATATAAGGGAGGATTACCTCTTTAGATGGTGATGATATTCCAGTGGTAATTAGCTGGGCTAAATAAAAAGCTTTCCTAACAACTATAGCTACATGATGGTCAAGAGAGGGAGCTTTTTAGCACTTAGTTTAATCCCATTTTTCAATACACCAAGGGTTTACTTGGAAAAGTTCATTTAGGAGAGTTGGGGTATCACAGGGTGACTTAATATCTCCAGCATCTGTAACTCTTTGAAAGAATTTTCCCAAGTTAACTAGGCAGGATCTACCCTTCACAAAGCCAGACTGTGGGGGTCAAGTCAAACAAGAGTCTTGATATCACAGTTTATGAGGTTAGTTATGAGTTTTACAGATGAGGCATGCAAGGCTGATAGAACCTTAACTACCCTGGTCAGTTGTGAGGCCACTCTTATCAAGGGACATTACCATTGCAGTGTGCCACTCATCTGGGACAAAGCTAGGAGCTAGACTTGAGTTAAACTATTTCAAGAGTGTCTGCAAGTGTATGTTTAGTGCTATTATGCAACCAAATACAGGACATGTAGTAGTAAAGGTACGATCAAAAGAATTGTTGTATACCAGAAATATGACTAAACCAAACATATTGCAAGCTTTTTTCTTATCCCACTGTTACAGAGATTAACAGATTTTGATGCACTTAAAATGGGACAGTCCCTAGCAGTATGGAATATTTTGAAATCGGGCTTTTGGTGAAACGAAACCCTCAGAAAAGGATTCCATGCACCCCCATACTGTCCATTGTACCCCTACTTTCCCCTCATCCTGGCCTTGGCACACCATTTAGATACTACTTTTTTTTTTCCTGTGAGGTATGATTGTGTGAAAAGTTAAATGACCCACACCATCACAGGCCCACAAAAGCCACAGTGACTTTCGGTGCATACCTTTGAGGTCTGAGAGTAGAATTTGAAAAATAATACTTTCCCTAGTCCCAAACATGTTATAGTGACCTTTTGAGCACACCACTGAGGTTTGCTTATGAGGAGAATTTAAGAAATATTAATTTCATTGTTTCCAACCTCCACCACCTACAAACACAGGCTATAGCAACCTTCTTTGCACACCACTAAGCAGGGCCAGTTGTAGAAGAGGTGAGTGCAGGGCAAAAGCCCTCAATAAACCTGTGTCAAACTCCACTTCTCCAACATGGGTTATGGACATTGCCAGGATCTAGATGTTCTGTGATGCATTTTATGTCTTATTTTTGAAAGACTTGTGTATGGATCACTGTGATTTTGTTCTGAATGTGTGGAAAAATGCATGCATCTTAAGCACCATTCTGACAATGGAAAGTTTCTCAACAACCTTTTATTAAGTACCTCTTACTACTGCTAAGCACTAGTGACATACTAGAGCATTAACAGCGATCCGTGGTCACCACAAAGTGCAGAGGGATACTATTAAAAAAAAAAAAAAAAAAGATAGAAAAGTAAATGAAATGCTTAACTCCAACTGAAGTGCTTAACAGCTTCCTACCGAAGTGTTTAACATCTTCCCACTACTCTTCTGTGATGGTCGCTCTCTGTGTGGCAACAGTGAGTGTGTTGCAGCACTACAGTACTTTTTTCTCTAACTTATGAATATATGGCTGCCTGATCACATACCATGCAGGTGCAACTTCAGCTTCATTTGTATGTTTCTATGAAAGTTCTGTGGAGTCATTCCAAATGTAACTCGTATTTACATTATATACATCTTGCGTCATGGATGTGCTTCTGTTATGGTACTACACAATTAAAAAAATGCCCTTTTAGAGTACTAAGTGCTCATTTTGCCTTCAACCCCCACAGCCTTCAGCACCTTCTGTCGTCGTCAGAGGCATTAGCAGTGAAAACAAGGTTCTCAGAAATTCAAGGATATGGTAATCAGGAAGTGCTGACTTTGCTTGCAGGAGATATTTTTTTTTTGTGCATGATAAAACCAGAAAAGGACATCTTAGTGTTGAGGAATATTTTGAAACAGTTTCAAGTCTTTTCAATATATAAAAATGAATGAAGATAAAACAAAGGCTATAGCCGTAAACTATGTAGCCACACATGAACTGGTTCAGTAATACCCATTTTCATGGCAACATGATAAAATGAAATATTTATGAGTATAGATTACAAATGATTCTGTTATGGCAGCTAAGGATATGTGGGAAGAGACTAAAAAGAAAATACAAAAACTCAGAAACTGGAAGTTCTTGTTTATGGATATGGATAGCAAGACAAGCAATGAAAATGTTTTCAGTCCTTTTAGTTTTATATACAGGCCAGGCATATTTTTACCAACCCAAGGAGAAGTTGTGGACAGTAAAAAGAAGTTATGTACTCACCATAATGGTCCATGTGTGTTGTCCGCTTTCATTCTTCCTCAACTAATGGGACCCAGATCCGACCCTTGGATCAGACTTTGTCATTCTACATGGTCACAGCCACCAAAATACTCTTCATCTCCCTTCCTACCCATAATGGGAGCTAAGCCCAACCTCCCACAGATCCTTCTACAGCTTAAGAAAGACAGAAAATGGAAAACAATGATTACACTACAAGCCATTGCTATAACTGGAGTTCAACATAAGGGGCCAGAGGTGTCCCTGTGACACTCACTCCACCAGAAGGCATCAGAAAAAGGAAGGGGGCTGGATGAAGAGAGTGGGGGAGGTGAGGAAGAATCAAAATGGGCAACACAGATAGACCGTTATGGTGAGTACATAACTTCTTTATCTAATGTTGTCAATTTTAATTCTTTCCTTAACCAATGGGACAGAGTCCCCAGCTATGCAAGCCCCTGGGTGGACTCTAAGGAAGGATATTCATGAGTACACTCAAGCCGAAGGCTGCTCTTCCCCTCGAGGCTATGTCCAATTTGTAATGAGTGATAAAGTTATGGGGATTGCACCAAGTAGCAGTTGCACAAATATAGCTGGATCCTTTAGACTAGAAAACTGGAAGTAGCCATACACCTGGCTGAATGAGCCTTTAATGCTTTTGGCAAGGGAAAATTCAATTTACTGTAAATGAAAGAAATGCAGTCTGTTAAAGTTATTTTAGCAACTGGTTTCCCCAACTTACTAAATACAAAAGAAACAAAAAGTTGGTCCCGTTTTCTAATCTCTTCTTTTCTGTGCAAGTAGAAATGCAATGGTCTATGAACATCCAAGTAAATATAACAAGTATTTTCCCTTACTTGTAAAGTTGGAAAAAAAATACAGGCAGGTGAATGGCCTGGCTAATGTTGAATTCTAAAACCACCTTAGGCGGGAAAGAGGCACTGGTATGCAGAGACCCCCCCCCCCCTTGTGAAAAATCAAGTACGGAGGTTTGGAAGACAAGTGTGCAACTTTGAAATTCTCCTGACAGATGTAATAGCAACCAAAAATTTGGTCTTCCATGTCAAAAATTTAAAATCACATGTAGCTGCTGGTTCAAAGGGAGACCGTGTTAAGGTCTTAAGTACCAAGTTCAAATCCCATTGCAGAATGGGGTCTTTGTAAGGGGGCCTGAGAAGCTATGTGCCAGTCAAAAAGGCTTTACACAACTTTGAAGCTGAAGATTAAATTTTGAAACCCCACATGAACTGGCAATGAGATGAACTTTGACAGTCGATGCACTAGCACCCCCACTGAACAATGTCACCAAAATTTCAAGAAAGGAATGAATCTGAGCTGAACAGGGATCTACCCAATTTTGCTTAGTCCATTAACCAAACTTCCTCCACTTCTATAGAGCTTCCTTGTGGAGGGTTGATGTGATGACAGTAGAACAGAATGGACAGGGGAGGAAAGAATGGACTGCCAGTCTACTAACAGAATTACAGAAACCATGCTGTGAGTTTGAGATTTTAAAGGTCCAGTTGAACCAGGTCTGTCGGATGAGACAGGAATTGGATCCAGAATCCAAGGGGGACATGGGAAGTGAGGGCAAAGGAAGGGAAAACAAATTTGTCAAGGCTAATAAGGGGCAATGAGGATGACTCTGCTCTTCAACCTGACTGTTTTCTGAAGGAATTGGGGATCAAAGCAGTTGAGGGATAAATGTACATTAGACCAGGGGGGCAACGGTGGAGCTTTGTGTCCCTTGGTGACTCCACCAGTGAGGGGATCAGGGCAAAAAAGCTCCTGCACTTGTTGTTTAGGGGAGATGCAAAGAGATCGCATCAAGGGTGGCTCCACTGCCGGAAGATCATGTCTGACAGGAAGTAGAATGGACCTGCTCAATTTGTCTGCTTTCACGTTGGACTTCCCAGAATGTACATTGCAATCAGAAAGCGGTTGGAGGTGAAAGCCCATTGCCACACTCTTAGGGCTTCTCGACATAGGGGGTAGGACATGGTTCTCCCTTGTTTATTGATGTATCAAACCACTGACAGGTTTGTTTGAATCACAACTATTCATAGAGGAAGAGAGTCTTGCAATGTCTGCAACGCCAACAGCTCTACCCTCATCCAGAAAGCTGATTTGTAAATTGGCCTCTTTGGGGGAACCAAGTGCCTTGGACCATCTTGCCCAGGAAATGCCCCTCCACCCAATCTGGGAAGCATCCATGGTCACAATGGCTTTGGGTTAAGGGAAGACAAAGGGATGGCCTTGTAAAGGTTGCCACAACTGCATCCACTGGGAAAGGTACAACTTGCAATCCTGAGAAATCCTTGTTTTTGTAGGCATGGGCTGAGAGATCATTGACCATTGTGCCTGAAGTATCCACTGCAGAACACTCATCTGATATCTTGCCAAGGATAGGAGGATTATTGCTGCTGACATTTAACTCAAAGCTGGAGGAACCAACCATCTTGAAATCCTGGTAATGCAGATTATTTTCCTGACCTGAAATTTTACTGACTGTAGTCTCAACATGGGAAGAGATGCCATCATTGACCCTGTGTTGAATATAGTCCCTATAAACTCCAGAGTTTGAGTGGGTTGTAACTGTAACTTGCTGCAATTGACCACTATGCCAAGAAGTGAAAGAATTTGCAACAAGTGGTCTCTCGCTTGCACCAGCTGATACCTGGTCAGGGCAGTGATGAGCCACTTATTCAAATACAGAGAACACCTGGAATCAAAGCAATCTCAAGCAAGCTGCTATCACTGTCATGCACTTGGTAAACACCCTGGTGGCTGTGGTGAGAACAAAGGGCAGTGCTTTGAACTGGTAATGACTGGCTCCCAGTCAGAAGTGTAAGCACTTTCTGGATCGCCTGTTCGTCTTGATGCGATAATACACATCCTGAAGGTCTATCGAGCACATCCAATTGTCCTTGCTCAGAAAGGGCAAAATGGACTGAACCGTGACCATCTGCAACTTCGTTGGTGTGTCGAACTGCAGTTCAACACGCTGACTATCCAAAATTGGTCTCCGGTCTCCTGTCCCGTTTTCTTTGGCACTAAAAAGAGTCTTGAGTAAGTTCCAGACTATTTGGTCTGGAGGGTCTTCCTAGAGGACTCTTTTCAAGCAGCTTTTGTATTCCTAGAGCTGCTACTTCCCCTCTGACTGGGTGGAACATTGGAGATTCTCTTGAGTACAGGGGGATGGAAGGGAAAAGAGAATAATATAACCTCTGGAAACAATCCACTGCATCTAGGTATCTTTTGTTAAAATTAGTCAGGCTTCCTGGTGCAGGAAAAAGCGATCCCTGACTGCCTCCAGAGGAAGGCAATTGGGCCTCCATTCAGGTGCTCTGAAAGAATCTGTCAGAAAAAGAATCTCTCGACCCCCCCCCCAGTTTTGTTGACCACTTCTGCCACAGGTGCATCTTCTACCATTATTGCCCCCACCTTGCCCCTGAGGGAGCTACCTCCCACATGTGTCCTGGAAAGGAACCTGTGATTTCTTGAACCACATCTTACTACCTCCCCTTTGGTTCCTGGAAAAGGTCCATAGAGGGATTAAAAAACATATGCCCACTGCAGACAAGGTCTTCCCAGCCTTCTCACACCTGGAGTGTCATCTTTTTGGTTCTTAATGCAGATAGTCTGAGGTAACAGTCACTTATTTTCCAACTGTATCTCCCTCTTCTCATATCTTTGCAAGTTCCTTCTTTGTAGCTGCCGCCATGATCCGGGCATCAACTGGTACGCTCTTGCTCCAATGCTCTCTCCTGAGTGGTGGAGCCAGAATCCTATTAGGTCTTTTGAGGCTCAGGTCAATCGTATCAGGCTCCTTCCATGCCTGCCGAGACACTAGGTCGATAAGGTCATCAGTGTGCTGAGTGATCCAGGAGGTAGACTGTCCAGAAGCACAGACTCCTCAGGAGTCAGGTTTTGGGCAGATCAACCACCCTTTTGCCTTAGCATCTCAAGAATATCTCCAAAGGAGATGTCATCAGGTGGTGACTTGAATAACCTTCTCCTTCATCGAAGTCGGTGTCCTCTGTGACAAACTCCTGGGTGAAGTCCAAGTGCTTCCTCTTGCACGTTTTCTTCCAAGAAACTTCTCCAGTGGGGTGGGCCAGAGAAGTGTCTGAAGAAATAATGATACCCGGCTGACTAGACTGGAAGCTACAGGCTGGCTGCCCCAGTGGAGTGGAGTAATGAGGATCAGAGGGCACAGTCAGACGAGAAGTCATGGTTGTATCCGAGGAGGGAGGGACCGCCTGCTCTGCCGGAGCAGAGAATACCCTCTTCCCAGCCTCAAAGACCAAACGCTCTAGAGAGATGGAAGGCAACAGAGCCAAGAAAAGGAGACTGCTCTGAAAACCTCTGAGTCAATCCCATCCCCTCCAGATCCAACCTGGAAGCTTCGGCTTTGAAAGGCTTCCAGATTTAAAGACATCAGAGCCAGCACACTCACAGTAGTAGTCAGATCTGAAGAAGGAAATCTCTGGATCTGACACAGATGGACCCGGAGCACTCAGCTCCAGGGACTCAAACCACAGGTCTGGTCAGAGGAGGAACCACACATGGTGGTGCAGTGAAAGAATACTGTTCCTGATCTGATAGGGTAGGAACCATGACTCCCCCCCCTTGTGAAAATGCTCCCTGAAGAATCTGCTCATCTTCCTCTCTACATCTTCTTCCATGACACTTCTAGAGGAGCGAGTTGAGTACACAGATGGCGATTTTGAGCACTGCTCTAAAGGTAAGGGCACCTTAAATGGCACTGGGTCTACACTTGGGAGTAGAGAGTATGAGGCAGAAGCCTTGGATCCAGTAGGCAGAAGACCCTTCAAAATGAGTTTATTCCACCTCTCTGTAAGAGCTCTGGGGCTGAACCCAGTACATATCGAACTTTCTTGGGTCAAAGGAGCAGAACCTAAACAGTACACACACACAAATAGTGGGAGTCAGAGAGGGAAATTTTGTGCTCACATTGGTCTCACTTTTTAAAACCTTTTTCAGACATAACAGTCAGATGGCAGCACACAACCACCACAGAAACCAAAAAGCAAGAAGCACCACAAATTATAGATAGAAAAATTTTTTTTGTATATTTTGGCAGAATAGACAAAGGGGAGAAGAAATACCAGCTATAGTATATGAAGAACTACATCAGAGTGTAAAGGAAAAGAGAGGGAAAAATACCAACAATGGTAATCAGAAAAGTAGATTAGCATGTAAAAGTGGTAGGAAAGGAAACGCTGCACTAGAAACATACCAGAAATTAACAGAAGGGTATATCATACCAATAGAAAGAAGGATTTAGTGACAAAATGAACACAATTCCCCACTTATCTCAAGAGCCAAGGTGACCATGTCTATGCGCGAAAGCTGCAAATGAGTTCTGAGGGAGGTTGGGCTGACAGCATTATGGGCAGGAAGGGAGCTCGTGTTTTTTGGCAGCTGTGAAGTATTAGAACAGCAGAGTCAGATCCTAGGATCGGATCCGGGTCGCACTGGTTGAGGAATGAATGAAAATTAACAGGTCAGATTTAATATTTATTTCAGTTTGTTTACTGGGATACTACACTGATCACTACAGACCATTTGCAGGCACAGCCCGGGTGAAGAGACTCACAAAAAAAGAAAATACAACAAATTCACAAATACAGAATAACTACAGACGGTAGCTAATCCTAAAGACAATTCATACAATATGTAAATCTTAGCAGAACAGAAAATCAAATGTGAATTTTAGTAGTAAATATGAAATGGAAGCAGCAGCTGAGAACAGATAATCAAAGTAGAAGCGATACAGATGAGGAGGGAGATGGTTTATGTGTTCATTGGAAAAGCACTTGCACTCAGATTTTTGATGAAGGTGTCTTTTGAGTTGAGCTCTGTAGGTGGGGAAAGAGGAGACTTCTTTAAAGTGAAGGAGGAGGAACTGCTAGAGTTTGGGTGCAAGAATGAAGAAGAAATGGTCAGTACACTACAGTTCAGTTTGGGGTTCTTGAATGAGAGAAGTTAATTGAGAGAGGTGGCAGAGGTCATAGGGAGTGGTTTTATTATGGAGTTTGGCTGCAAGAGGTGGAAAGGCACCTGGTTGAAGAAACTTGAAAACAAAAGACTCTAGGAGTAGCTCAACTCCATATGAGACTGGTAGACATTTGGCCTTGGAGATGGCGATGCAGTGATGTTCCTGAATGTGGAACTGGAAATGAATTGGCAGATTTTGTTTTCAGTGGACTGCAGAGTGGATTTTTCTTTTTTAAATACAGTGTTGAAAGAGTTTATCTGGGAGTGGAAGAGGGCAAAGGTCAAGTGGGATAAGCTGATCCTTCCAGTAGAACAAGGTGAGTTAGGATTGTCTTATCTGAAGGAATGGTTTAAAGCTTCACAGTTAAGGATTGTATACATAACACAAGCAGAAAATAATAATTTAAAGTGGAAAAGGATGACAATGAAGCAGGGGGAATTCATGAAATAAGAACAGTGTGGGATTTTGGATGCGGATCCTTAAAAGAATAAGGGTCATACAGAATAGTATATTCATAAAGTAACAAAGTATTCTAAGAACTAAGCCAATCCGAGAATGAAGAAAGTAGAGTTTGCCGACAGAGCTGACTGCAACCATGGGTACAGAGAATAGGCAAGAGGGGGTCAGATTTTACTGGAAAAGACTGGTGAAATAATCAAGGTATTGGAAGCAAATAACTAGAAAGGTAAAGGTAACAGAATGGGTTGAGGCCAAAAAGATATTTAGACTGCAGCCTATGGACTGTCTTCCCTGCCGGCGATTGATATCAGTGCATAGGCAAAGAGAAAAGGATGGGGGATTCCTAAGTGAAAGAACCTGCTCTGATAGAGTTTTTATTTGAATGTGGAACAGAAGCCTCTGTTAAAAAAATAATAAATAATAAGCATAATTAGAAGTGTATATAAAATATTGCACAATAACTATAGGAACCAGTCAGAGGAGGTTAGACAAGACTGGGGAGAGAGATTTGCTTGCAAGTGGTTGTATATAACATTTATACCCTAAGCAGACTCCCAAGAATTCTTCAAGTAGACAGCAAATGTCAAAGGTGTGATGGGAAAGAAACAGAACTGGAAATATAAGTTTGACTTAAAAATTCCCAACAGAATACTTGGTCAGAAATATTGGTGGAGCAAATGAGTTTAACTAAGAAAATTATTTATTTTTTTTATTTGAGCTGAGACACAGGATCTGAATTGCCTCCACACAGTAAGGCTTTGTCAAGTTTAACTCTGGTGGCTACCAAATAAAAAACAATTACTAGAAATTTGAAATAAAGTCTAAACCTACTTATTTGAAGTACTGAATACTGTATACCTAAGTGGAATCTTTATTAAAAGTTCGGAGCAAATTACACAGAAAAAGTGGAAACTGTGGGAGCACCAAATGCAAAATAATAGGAGTGAGGTTTAAATGGAAGATAGGAATTGAGCAATTTATGTAATGTTGGACTGATGATAATTATACAAAAGAATTATTCCATGTATGTTTGTTAACTGGAAACATGTTAACACAGTTTATATTCTTTATGTTTTTTTCAATGTCTTAAGTAAGGATTCAATAAAGGTGCTAAAAAACTGATTTGTGTTTGTTGACCTGGAAAGCCCAAATGGACAGAGTCCATTTTCAGTAGATGCTTGGGGAAGGAATGTTCCATCATAGTACATTTATATTAACAAGTGAATTTCAGACATTTCTCAAAAAATTTATAGTTAAAAAAGCATGTTTACTGTATACACCTGCCTTGTAAAACATTTACATCAACATATACAAGTCTATACAGTTCTGGTAGTTCTAAACTCTTGCAGGAAGTAAATTGATTTATACTGCAGAAGGGAAAACATTCTTGTAAAGAAGTTTAGTGATCTTACATTTCAGTACAGAGAGATTTGTAAACAGTTCAAGAGATATTGTTGTGTCTTTCGGCTTTTCCCGGTTAGGGTTCGCCACAGCGGAACTCCGGTCCGCTAATGATTGGCAGTGGATTTTTATGTGCCGAGTTGCCAGCCCTGACACACAACCTTCAACGAAGGTACAAACAGTTCAAGAGATATAATGAAGAGTATAGTGGAAGGTTTATAACTTGGGTATATACGGAATGCGTGAGAAGGTTAGAGCAGTTAGAAAAAGAGAAGGATGACTAGTAGTGTTTATGAAAAAAATAAAGCAGCGTTTAAAAATGGGGTGAAGAGGGGTATACTGATTCAAGGGCAGGAGGGGAAAAAGAGATCGGCAATAAGTACATACTTTCAATAAAGGTCTCAACCTGGCGATGAACATGAGCATGAGAAGGACTGGATAAGGTATTATTTGAACTGGATTTTACATCTTGGAAATTTGTTAGCCATTTTACTTGTGTAGGGCTGGTGTTCCAGAGTTTGCAGATGCAATAGAAGTACAGAGTCTCCCGCAATTAATTAATTTAGGATCCAAATAAACCTGATTTTATATATCATTGCCTTTTTCTTGTGGGACACGAATTTAGGATCCAAATAAACCTGATTTTATATATCATTGCCTTTTTCTTGTGGGACATTAACAACGTGCTTGGTCTGAATAGACTTGGACTGCATTATGGATTGTTTGGCTTTTCCAGAGTGAGACCACATACTTTCTTTGTTTGGAGCTTTTACCAGTAACTTGTTTTATTTTTGCATTTACATATACATATACATTTACATATACTGGCGTTTTCACTACTGGTGCTCCTATTTTTATCAGGTGCAGTCATTGTCATATTTTACGTTTGTGTAATTAATTTGCTTTACTAGTGCTTTACTGAAATTTTAACACCAGAACAGAGGTCTCTTTGTAGGGGTTTAAGGTAGGAGTTAATTTTTTTTAATGTAAGGCATTTTTCAGGGTAATGCATCAGTCGGTACGCCATAACTAGCAGAAAGTAGTTTAGTTGTTATAAGACTTGGCAGTGGTGAGTTTGGTGTGCAGTGTTCGTAGCAAATTTTGCTACTTTGTTGTAACAGGCATCCGAGTTTAGATTTTAGTGTAGGGCTTAGGTTTGTAATGATAGGTGAGGCATACAAGAGGAATGGAAGCAAATGGGATAAGACTATTTTTTTTCTTCCTGGGTCTGCAAGTACTGTTTGGCCCTGTAAGTAGAACCAAGTTTCTGATGGGTCTTTTTCTTTAAAGAACATGTTGATCAAATTTAAGAACCATGTAAGGGAGGATTGAGAAAGACCTATAGAAGAGAATTCAGTGAGTAAATGCTGGTGTGATACACAGTTGTAGATCACAGTGTATGGGCTGTGTCTTTAAGAAACATACCAAGGACTGAACATGCACATATTAATACCAGGCACGTGCTATTTCCAGTGCATTTTGAGAGTGCAGCCAGTGAGTAAGCATGTATGATTGCAGTTTGTACACAAGTTACTTAAGTTAAAGTCAGTAAACTTCTATTGTGATGTGTTTGTATAGAAAACAATTATCAGAAAACCAAAATGAGTATGTTTATGGCAAAACGGGCATGTTTAGAGTAAAACAAGCACAAGAAAAGTACAATGGGCATGAAAAGAGATTAAATGAGCAAAATGAATATAATAAGGACAAAAATGGGCATATTAAGCATAAATAAAGCAAGGCAACTGCATGTTTTTGGGAAAGTGCTGTGTTTTGGCACAACTATGACCTTGTATTGTATTAAGGGCATAACTAGAGTTGTTCGAAGTATCTCAAAGTGTTAAAAGTGCTTACAGTGTGTGCTTATTACTGTGCATGTACTTCGAAGAGTTTATGTGTGCAAAGTGCAACTATTTCGTGAAGTACAGTCAAAGTATAGCCGTTTCGAAAAGTTTCTTGTGTTGGGTGTGTTTATTCACAAAGTTGCCGCCATTACAGTGCGTTTCTTGCACTATACAGAATTTCCTAGCAAGGTACCTCTATTTGGGGGAAATTTCAGTTTGCTGTGTACAGTTCATTCACAAAGTGCAATTACTTTGAAATGTTAATACACACATGAGTAGAAGAACGGCTTCAATTTCCAGTGTCAAAGTCTTTAATAAACTGCATACACAAGTGCTTTCACTAAATGCTTCTTCAGGTGTGTATTAGCTGTTATAGAACTAAATTTAAATAGTCCAAAGAAATCACATGATTCTCTATAATAACATATAATTAGTTAAAAAACTTTCATAAAATTCAACATACTCTTCCTTTTTCAAAAACTAACCTGAACCATCCCTTTTGTAAATACCCAAATAAAACAAAGTATACAAAAAATACAGTTCAGTAAAAAGCGAAAAATATAATAAAAAGTGAACAATACATACAGCAGAAGATGCAATAAAAACATACATATAAAACATACATGAAAAATATAGATATATACAAAGTTCATATTGTAATATACCATATATAGACAATATCCTTATATTTCAATGCATTTCACACAATAGGTACTGAACACCTAGAATACATGAAAGTAATCCTGGATCAAAATGTGAAGCTTGGTCCTGAACCAAGAGAAGTAAGTCCTATGGAACTATAACTTATTTATATAAGGAGATAAATAACACAACAATGTACAGCCAGCCGACAGAGCTCAGAAACAGCGTGTAAATAGAAAAATAATAACTCAACAGTGCACAAAACACGCTGATTCCTAATGGCCCCAGTTCCAACACAAGTCCACAAAAACGAAAAATAAAGATAGTGGATGTCCAAATAATCCAAACGAACAGTAATTCTTGGTAAAACAGGTTTATTCAGTCGACACCAGTAAGCGCTTTCACCCTAAGGCTTCATCAGACTTTTACAACTTGCTATAGACTCATTGAACTTCAAATAGCCCTCCTTTCAACCTCATTGGTTGTAGGATTAGCATTCTAAACATGTATTTAAAGCACTACTAGCCATAAAACGTCAACATGCATTACTTTAAAAACATCATAAAATCATGCTTTATAAAAATATATGTGTGTGTATACACAATCGCCTTACATACAAACATATAAATCAATGATTTAAAACATATATAGGTAGAGAGTTCATATGAACTAAAATCCTAACAACCTATGTCATTTTAAAAATTGACCAATTAACAGATACAAGGGAGAAAAGCATAATAGACTCATACCAGTTCTTATCAATTTAATGTCTATCTAGGCAAAATTCAAACATGTTTATTTTGGTCTGAAGAGTCTCCTACTTCTTAAAAACGGTTTAATATGTACCTTATCATTAAGTCCAGGGGGATATATCCGCCCTCCATCTGATAATCCAGCGGGTTTCACATTCTAGGGTCTGGTTGACTAAATCCCCACCCCTAAGGCTACTTTCCAGTTTCTGCACAACACTAAACACAAAGTTATGACCCATGCCCAGTTCTTTATGGTGTTTGGCCAGGGCATTAGAGTCAGAACCTATCCTAATATGATAAACATGTTCCCTTATACGTTCTTTAAGGGTCCAATTGGTCTTTCCTACATAAAATGCAGTACATGCTGTGCACCTAGCTAGATAGACAATATTGTCACTATTGCAGTTGGTGGACGTGTTGAAATGGAAGGTGCGCTCAGTAGTTGGATGAACAAAAGTTGTATCCTTACTAATAAACATACATTGGTTACATTTAACACATGGTAGGGTATTGCTATTTGTCAAACTAACCTTCCTCTTATGATGGTAATATTTAGGTTTACATAGCAATCTCTTTAAGTTAGGTTTGTTCTTGAATACCATATTTGGTTTAGGTCCTACCACCCTACCAATCTCATCATCTGACAATAAAATGTCCCAGTGTTTTGCTATAATATTCTTAATATTAGTTGCTTCTTGAGTGAAAAACATAGGAACTCTAATGTTCACCGTATTACAGGTATTGACATCTCCAGTAGCAGCAACCACCTCAGAAAAATAAGGTCTAGCTCTACTGGCTCTCAAACTATCAACTGCAGTACATGTCTCATCTATCATTTCTGCATTATAGCCTCTCTCCATACATTTAGCCTTCAGGGCCTCTCTTTCGTTATTATACCCTTGCTCTGATGGATTCAGCCTGGATGCCCTCATGAACTGACCCTTTAATACATTATTGAACACAAACCGGGGATGCATACTATTCCAATGGAGTAGCGTATTCCTATAACAAGGCTTCCTATGAACGGAGGTGTTTAATAATCCATTCTCAAGTTTGAAAATATTTACATCTAAATATGTAATTTCATATTCTGAATAATTTAAAGTAAACTTCAGAAAATGGGTGGACGTATTCAAACATTCAACAAATTCAAGTAGTGTATCTACATCCCCTAACCAAACGAGGAAGAGGTCGTCCACAAACCTCCGGTAGATACCCACAAATTGTTTATATAAAGGATGCTGGAGCATGTACCTGTCTTCCCAAGCAGCCATAACGAGATTGGCGTAGCTATTGGCACAAGATGTGCCCATAGCTACGCCATCCCTTTGTAGAAAGATCTCATCTCCAAACATAAAGATGTTAGTAACCAAAACGGTTTCTAAAAGCAATGTAAGTAGGTCCATTTTCTCAATCATGAAATCAGAATGTTCCCTAAGATAGTCCTGTACAAACTCAATCCCTGTCTCATTGGGAATGACCGTAAACAAGCTAACTACATCCAGGGTAACCAACAAGTACGGTGTCCCATCCTGCAGTTGACTTGTATATGAGTATAAATCTATTAAAAACTGCTTACTGTCCCGTAGCACATTGACATTCATATCAACTAGTGGTCTCAGGAAAGACTCAATGTAAATAGATAGGGCTTCAGTTACCCAACCTTGGCCTGCCACAATAGGTCTCATAGGTGGTTTGGCCATCGATTTATGAATCTTGGGTAAGCCCTGTATAATTGGAATGGTGGGATTTGAAACTTTTAAGTACTCATATAATTCCTGTGAGATACTCTCAGACATAACGAGGTCATCCAACATGTAATATGTTTGGAATACCTTCTCTTTAACAACTGCCATATCTATCTTAGAGTAGAACTTCCTATCATTCAAAAGTTGGAACATACTCTCATTATAATCACTCACATCCATCAGAACTATGGGCCCTCCTTTATCAGCTGGTCTGAAAATAACCGACTCATCGTTCCTAAGGTCCATTAAAGCTCTCCTTTGGTTGAAATTTAAATTATTCCTATGCTTCACTCTCTGTTTGGATTCAAAGAACGCATGTAAATCATTTTCCAAGACTCTGCCAAAAGCATCTACAACAGGGTGTAGGGGTGGAACATACGTACTATTACTCCGAAATCTGAATGCATTATTCGCATTGCTGCTCACTCCAAAATCTAGCTTAAGCTGTATATTTCTTATAAACATTTTTGTATCTATAATAGTATCCACAACATCACCACATTTAGTGGGGATAAAATTAAGCCCCTTCTCCAGGACTTGTACTTCATATTCTGATAAAATCTTACTAGATAGGTTCACTATTAGTGAGCGTTCCTCTCCCACATTTTCTTCAGGGTGGGACCCTGATGTTCCTCCACGGAGCCCTTTCTTTTGTGTCTGCCCCTGCTGGCAGACCGTTTCCTCCCCATGAATTGATTTTGTGCTATTGGGAAAGGGGTATTCGCACCTCTATCAGTTATAGAATTCACATTACTACACTGTTGAATGCTGTTAGAAGAAGTTTTCGGTCTCACCACTAAAGCAAATTGTGTGGGTAACTCCTTGTTAGATATAGTCTGTGTTGTTTCAAGACTATTACAACTGTGGTAGTCTTGATTGCCTCCCTCGACTGAAGGGGTACTAGAACCTTCCACCCCACAAGGAATAACATTCACATTAATATTTTCCAAGTTTTTAGTAACAATGTTTTCAGACTGTACTGAATGTGTTCTTTCATTACCACCTGCCTTATTATACACAATATCCCCTTGAACCAAAGGTTCAGGGCCTTGAGGAGTCCCCTGGACTGTACGTGAATAACTGTTGTGTTCATTCCTCCCAGTACCATCATTCTGCCTAGGCCAAGTAAACACATGGTTATTGTTAAAATCCCTTACATCTCTAACAATTTTATTCTTTTTTTGGTCAATCAAACGTTTTTCTACCAATAAAACATCATCCAATAATCTCTCTAGTTTAGCATCAATATTAAAGTCAGTATATTTCTTATTCAATGCATGAAACCTCGTATTCACAAATGTTCTTAACTCATCCTCCTCTGGCATGTGAAAGTCAATGAGGAGTTTCATATAGTTAAAACTAAGCTCAATATTGAGCTGTTGCCATTTAAAAAGTAACTCAGGAAACCTGTTACCTGACGTGGGCATTTTAAGTATCCGTAGCCCACGCGGTACTATCTTCTTGGCAAGACAGGCTTCAAAATAATGTCTCTGAACCTGTAGGCGTTTTAACTTAACAAAAGCAGTCTCCAGTTCTTGTAAGTCCTGTGTTAAACTCATATTGTCCACATAATCAATAGCGCGGTCATTCGACCCTACGTCCGGTGCAAAATCCAACAGTAAATTGTTTGTACTCGTCATACAAACTTGAAATCGTTCGACAAACCTGCTTGCAGTATTCGTAGCAGTCACAGGCACATACGGGAGTTCCACGTTCGTATTAGGGTTATCTGCCATCCTCTTGGGCTGCTGTATACAGACTAAAACGAAGATAAATAACACAACAATGTACAGCCGGCTGACAGAGCTCAGAAACAGCGTGTAAATAGAAAAATAATAACTCAACAGTGCACAAAACACGCTGATTCAGTTCAACACAAGTCCACAAAAACGAAAAATAAAGATAGTGGATGTCCAAATAATCCAAACGAACAGTAATTCTTGGTAAAACAGGTTTATTCAGTCGACACCAGTAAGCGCTTTCACCCTAAGGCTTCATCAGACTTTTACAACTTGCTATAGACTCATTGAACTTCAAATAGCCCACCTTTCAACCTCATTGGTTGTAGGATTAGCATCCTAAACATGTATTTAAAGCACTACTAGCCATAACGTCAACATGCATTACTTAAAACATCATAAAATCATGCTTTATAAAATATATGTGTGTGTATACACAATGCCTTACATACAAACATATAAATCAATGATTTAAAACATATATAGGTAGAGAGTTCATATGAACTAAAACCTAACAACCTATTTCATTTTAAAATTGACCAATTAACAGATACAAGGGAGAAAAGCATAATAGACTCATACCAGTTCTTATCAATTTAATGTCTATCTAGGCAAAATTCAAACATGTTTATTTTGGTCTGAAGAGTCTCCTACTTCTTAAAACGGTTTAATATGTACCTTATCATTAAGTCCAGGGATATATCCGCCCTCCATCTGATAATCAGCGGGTTTCACATTCTAGGGTCTGGTTGACTAAATCCCACCCTAAGGCTACTTTCCAGTTTCTGCACAACACTAAACACAAAGTTATGACCCATGCCCAGTTCTTTATGGTGTTTGGCCAGGGCATTAGAGTCAGAACCTATCCTAATATGATAAACATGTTCCCTTATACGTTCTTTAACGGTCCGATTGGTCTTTCCTACATAAAATGCAGTACATGCCGTGCACCTAGCTAGATAGACAATATTGTCACTATTGCAGTTGGTGGACGTGTTGAAATGGAAGGTGCGCTCAGTAGTTGGATGAACAAAAGTTGTATCCTTACTAATAAACATACATTGGTTACATTTACCACATGGTAGGGTATTGCTATTTGTCAAACTAACCTTCCTCTTATGATGGTAATATTTATGTTTACATAGCAATCTCTTTAAGTTAGGTTTGTTCTTGAATACCATATTTGGTTTAGGTCCTACCACCCTACCAATCTCATCATCTGACAATAAAATGTCCCAGTGTTTTGCTATAATATTCTTAATATTAGTTGCTTCTTGAGTGAAAAACATATTTGAGAGCCAGTAGAGCTAGACCTTATTTTTCTGAAGTGGTTGCTGCTACTGGAGATGTCAATACCTGTAATACGGTGAACATTAGAGTTCCTACGTTTTTCACTCAAGAAGCAACTAATATTAAGAATATTATAGCAAAACACTGGGACATTTTATTGTCAGATGATGAGATTGGTAGGGTGGTAGGACCTAAACCAAATATGGTATTCAAGAACAAACCTAACTTAAAGAGATTGCTATGTAAACCTAAATATTACCATCATAAGAGGAAGGTTAGTTTGACAAATAGCAATACCCTACCATGTGGTAAATGTAACCAATGTATGTTTATTAGTAAGGATACAACTTTTGTTCATCCAACTACTGAGCGCACCTTCCATTTCAACACGTCCACCAACTGCAATAGTGACAATATTGTCTATCTAGCTAGGTGCACGGCATGTACTGCATTTTATGTAGGAAAGACCAATCGGACCCTTAAAGAACGTATAAGGGAACATGTTTATCATATTAGGATAGGTTCTGACTCTAATGCCCTGGCCAAACACCATAAAGAACTGGGCATGGGTCATAACTTTGTGTTTAGTGTTGTGCAAAAACTGGAAAGTAGCCTTAGGGGTGGGGATTTAGTCAACCAGACCCTAGAATGTGAAACCCGCTGGATTATCAGATGGAGGGCGGATATATCCCCTGGACTTAATGATAAGGTACATATTAAACCGTTTTTAAGAAGTAGGAGACTCTTCAGACCAAAATAAACATGTTTGAATTTTGCCTAGATAGACTTATTAAATTGATAAGAACTGGTATGAGTCTATTATGCTTTTCTCCCTTGTATCTGTTAATTGGTCAATTTTTAAAATGAAATAGGTTGTTAGGGTTTTAGTTCATATGAACTCTCTACCTATATATGTTTTAAATCATTGATTTATATGTTTGTATGTAAGGCGATTGTGTATACACACACATATATTTTTATAAAGCATGATTTTATGATGTTTTTAAAGTAATGCATGTTGACGTTTTATGGCTAGTAGTGCTTTAAATACATGTTTAGAATGCTAATCCTACAACCAATGAGGTTGAAAGGAGGGCTATTTGAAGTTCAATGAGTCTATAGCAAGTTGTAAAAGTCTGATGAAGCCTTAGGGTGAAAGCGCTTACTGGTGTCGACTGAATAAACCTGTTTTACCAAGAATTACTGTTCGTTTGGATTATTTGGACATCCACTATCTTTATTTTTCGTTTTTGTGGACTTGTGTTGGAACTGGGGCCATTAGGAATCAGCGTGTTTTGTGCACTGTTGAGTTATTTATATAAGGGTCTGGATTTAAGTTTGGGTTTCAAAGTACACAGGAAGAGATATAGTTCCTCTAATTTAAGTAAAGAAGAATATGATGACTTTAATAAACCTACAAAACAGCAAATCTATTACTATTAGACCAGCAGATAAAGGGGGTCCTATAGTTGATTTTGATACACATATGTATAATGAGGCGATGTATAATATGTTGAGTGATGGCAAATTTTATAAGAAGATTTCTAAGATTCAGGAGAGGTATACGATACAAAAAAGTTTGTTATATAGAAACATCATAGATCATGCCCTATGGAAATATTTTACTGTTACACATCCTACTACACCAATTATCCAGGGTCTACCGATAATTCATAAAAATAGTGAAAATCCACCTATGAGACTCATTGTGTCAGGTAAAGACTGGTGTACTGAACCCATGTCCATTTATATAGAAAATCATTTAAGACCTCTCTTAAATAAATCCCAGTGTATATTAAAAGACACAGAACACTTCTTGAGGGACTTCTATTCATATATACAAGACAATAATGTTGATATACATGAATGTATTTTTGTAACGTTCGATGTAGTGTCTTCATTTACAGTCATCCTAATAACATAGGGATAGAGAATGTTACTAAATATCTGAATGATTACTCTGAATATAGTGAAGAAAAAGTGAAACTTATAAATTAATTATTAATATTGGTCTTGGAAAATAATACGTTTATGTTTGAAAACCATGTGTACTGGCAAATGAATGGAGTAACAATGGGCACTGCATGTGCAAATAGCTATGCTAATGTAGTAATGGCTATATGGGAGATGCAGTTTATATTAGAGAGTCCTTTCAAACAGAACATTTTGTTTTACAGACTATTTGTGGATGATCTTTTTGTTTAATGGAGAGGCACGTTACCATCTCTTAAAGAGTATAAAAATGATATTAATCTATCTACTTCATTTTTGAAATTTACCTTGAATTGGTCTAAAACAGAGAGAGATTTTCTTGGTGCAACTGCATCTGTAGTGGACAATACAAAAGTGAGCACAAGGATGCATAGAAAGAAATGCCATGTTAATCATTTATTAAACAGGAAGAGTATGCGTCCACCATACATCTTCAAAAATGTAGTACAGAACCAAATTTATAGGGCCTCGAGATTTTAATGTTAGAGATGAGGACTTTGTGACACAAGTCAACAGAAGTAAGGACAAAGGGGCTATAGTGAAAAGGATATAGAAGTGAATGTAACTTCAGTAGTGAACCTTGGAGAAACCAAAGCCAAACCATACTTTGCAGACAAATATGATAAATCCACTATAAATCAGATAACGGGATGAAGTAATACATTAAAGGTATCATTACGTCACTCCAGGGATATCTCTTTATACACTGATATTAAGAAAAACTGGAACATCTTAACCAAAGACACAGAGGTTAGTAGGAGGATAGATCCAGAACCCAGATTTATTTTTAGAAACATGAAGTCCCTTAAAAGAAGATTATGTGTTCCTAAGTATTTCACTAAGAAAGCGTCAGGAAAAGGAACCAATCCCTGTAATAAATGCACATTCTGTATGTATGTAGACACAGATGTTCATCTTGTACATCCTGATATGGGGCATATATTTTATTTTAATGTACATGCGACTTGCGAGACTGAACACAGTCTATCTTGCAGTCTGCCAAATTTGTAACAGGTTTTATGTAGGAAAAACAGATAGGACCCTAAAATGAGGGAACATATATATCATATTAATAAAAGGAATAAATTAAATGCTCTAGCAAAACATGAGATAGATACTGACACTAAGCATGTATTGATACTGACACTAAGCATCTATTTAAGTTTAAACTAATAGCCAGGATCAATGAGAATAAGAGAGGTGGAGACATCAGGGATTTAACTGAAGAGAGGGAGTCTCAATGGATTATAAAATTAAGGGCCACTATGGGACATGGATTAAATTAACATGTCCCTTTGAAACCCAAACTTAAATCCAGACCCTTATACAGATATAGTTCCATAGGACTTGCTTCTCTTGGTTCAGGACCAATCTTCACATTTTGATCCAGATTACTTTCATATATTCTAGGTGTTCAGTACCTATTGTGTAAAATGCATTGAAATATAGGGATTTAGTTTATACATGGTATATTACCATATGTACTTTTTTATTGCATCTTCTACTGTATATATTGTTCACTTTTTATTATATTTTTCACTTTTTACTGTACTGTATTTTTTGTATACTTCATTTTATTTAGATATTTACAAAAGGGATGGTTCAAGTTTGTTTTTGAAAAAGGAAGAGTATGTTGAATTTTATGGAAGTTTTTAACCAATTATATGTTGTTATAGAGAATCATGTGATTTCTTTGGATTATTTAAATGTAGTTCTATAACATCTGTGATAAACACCTGAAGAAGCATTTAGTGAAAGTGCTTGTGTATGCAGTTTATTAAAGATTTTGACACTGGAAATTGAAGCCGTTTTTGTACTCGTGTGAGCTACCATTTGGATTATTCTTATTGAGTACAGGTCTCTGGGTAGGAGTGGTATTTGTTGTTTGCACTTTGAAATGTTATTGACTCCGAGCTTTTCTTGCCCAGTTCATACTGTGCAGTTATTTGATTTCTTGCAATAAAGTAATTTCTAGAGTATTACTGTGCCCAAGAGACTTGTTTCGCAAAGTTCAGTTACACACAGGCTTGTTGTGCTACTGGGCAAAGTTACAAATACTGGCATAAATTTATGGCACGTGTATGTGTTCGTGCATATTTGCAAAACTCTTCACTAGTCTGTTAATATGGCAGACAGATTTCGAAAGCCCTTACCACTTATATTTCATCAGAATATTAGAGAGAATTGGAGAATATTTGAGCAGGAACAAGATATTTTTATACAAGCAGCTTATTCAGACACAGACGCATGCACCAGGGCATTCATTTTGCTAAACCTAGCTGGGTCACAGGCCATAGAAAGATGGCGTTCATTTGGTATGCACCATCAGAATATGAGGGAGAAGGTGAAAATCATATTGTTGTACAGGCTGAATCAGGGGAACACTCAGAGAGTGTTTGAAGTGCAAATCCAGAGAAATGTGTAACCCCCAGACAAATATTACATTAGAGAGGCATTTGTTTTATACGAGAGATCAGAAACCAGGGGAAACTTTTGCAGCTGATATAAATGACCTGAGAAACAAAGCCAAAATGTGTTGGTTTGGTGACTTAAAAGATGAGTTAATAAAGGACAGGCTCACGTGTGGTATTAATAATGCTGCTGTGAGAAAGATTTTGCTTCATAACACTGATTTAACATTGAGTAAAGCCATTGAGATTTGTCAAATCCGAAGTGACAGAAAAACACACAAGTATGTTTGCAAGTGACAACAGCATGGTTTCAGTTGGCTCCAGAGCAAATGTAGATAGCATGCAACGTGTGGCAAACAGAAGCAGGCCTAAGCAAATGGCACCCACAGCCCCTGCTGACTCACCAAGGAAACCACGTAGTTTTCCAGCAAGTTCTAAGACTAGTTCAGTTGAGAAGCATGTCCCTCAGTGCAGTACAGGCATGAATCAGCAAAACCCAAGTCTAGCTTTATTGTTAACTGTCGCAATTGTGGTGCCAATCGTGAATCAAAAGAGAGAAATGCTTAACATTTGGTCAGCAATGTCACAAGTGTAAAAAATTGAACCATTTTCAAAAGTTTTGTAAATCAAGTAAACCCCACACAGTTGTAAAGAAAGGTCATGCAATTCTACTTTCTGTGTAGACGGTGCATCAGTAATTCGTGAGAGAGTTGATGCAGTGAATTTATTGGCAAAGAGTGAAGTGTTTTGTACAGTCTGGATCAATGGTAAATCCACAGGGCTTAAAGCAGACACAGGTGCCAAGTGTAATGTTATATCAGCAGACACATTTGCTAAACTGAAAACTAATGAATAACTCAATGTGGCCAGTACTGCGAAACTTGTTGCTTATGGATGTGAAGAAATTCAAACCGAAGGCTCAGTGATGCTTTCATGTTATCTGGCCAAGAACTGCTGCACCGTGTTATTCTATGTAGTTCGAAGACCAGTACAGTTTTTATTGGGTCTCAAAGACAGGTTGAGAGTGAATCTGCTTTCTCTTACCAAAGAAGTTAATCACAAGTGCATAGCCTAGTTCCAATCTTTCTGAAGCCAATTTCTCAGAATATGCTGATGTTTTCGATGACAAGTTGGGCAAACTTCCAGTTGTGTATTCCATGAAGTCAGACCCAGAGGTCACTCCAGTAGTCAAACCAGCAAGAAGAGTTCACGATAGCGATGCAGGATAAAGTTATGGCTCAGTTAGATAAAATGATACAGCAAGGTGCAATTTGTCCAGTTACAGAAACAACTGAATGGGTGTTGTCTATAGTAGCAGCTCATAAAGGTTCAGACGAAATCAGAATATGTATTGACCCAAGAGATTTGAACAAAGTACTGAAGAGACTGCATCATCCAATGCATACAGTCTGTTTATTTCTGTCTTGGATGCAAAAAGTTCAATTTGGCAAATGATGCCTAATCGCAAATCCTCATTGTTAACCACTTTTGGTACCCCATTTGGCAGACACCCTGTTTGAAGGTAGTGTGGCCAATTGGCCTAAGGCACTGGATTAAGTCTCCAGTCTCTCTAGGGGGTGTGGGTTCAAATCCCACCACTGCCAATCTGCGACTGTGGAATGAAGTAGATACAGATTCCTGAGGATGCCATTTGGAATAAATTCTGCAAGTGAAGTCTTCCAGCGTGCAATGCAGCAAATTTTTTTCATGTTATCTTTGTGCCATAATAGATGATTTATTGGTTGGAGGTAATGGTGAAGTGGAGCACGACAGAAACCTAAAAAAGAGTTCTAGACAGAGCATGTGAAGTACACTTGAAGCTATATCCTCCAAAGTGCAAATTCAGCCTACAAGAACTGGCTTGAGCCCTGACCTGACCAAGCAAACAGCTATTCTTGAGATGTCAGCACCAGATAATATTCAAGCTCTACAGCGTTTCTTAGGCATGGTCAACTATTTAGGCAGGTTTATACTAGACTTCAGTGAATTGACAGCAACTTTAAGAGAGCTGACACGCAAAAATGTTTTATGGTCATGGTTAGAACGGCACCAGAAGGCATTTGAAGATCTTAAGCAGAAAATTCCCACCCCACGTACATTAAGATACTATGATGTGAATAAACCAGTCACTCTTTCCTGTGATGCTTCAAAATTTGGTCTTGGCACAGTTATACTTCAAGAGTGCAGACCAGTAGCCTATGCATCTAGAACACTTATCCAGATTGAAATGCAGTATGCTCAAATTGAGAAAGAACTTTTGGCAATAGTATTTGCATGTTCCAAGTTTCATGATTATATTTATGGTCGAGCTATTCATATTGAAACGGACTACCAACCTCTACTTACTATTCTAAAGAAGCCTATGCATTTAGCTCCAGCAAGATTACAAAGAATGATGCTCAGATTGCAAAAGTACAACTTCAAAATGACCTATACGAAAGGCAAACTACTCCACCTTATCCAGATCAGCCAGAAATACAAAGGAACAGCTTGACGCAGAGAATTTTGACTTTGACATGATGGCAATTTGTAATTTTTCTACCACTAGGCTTGATGAGTTGAGAGATCACGCAAAGACTGTTCTAATTTTGCAAAAGCTCAAATCACTATGTTAATGTTGGATGGCCGTCAAAGCAATCTAGTGTACCACCTGAAATGCAATCTTATTTTCCTTACAGAGACGAAATGTTGATGGAAGATAGCATTATTTTCAAATGCCCCAAAATTGTCATTCCTGCTTCCTTACAACAAGAATATATCCAATTTTTGCATCGTGGTCACCCAGATTCCACATCCACTAAGAGAAGAGCAAGAGAACTAGTAAACTGGCCTTCATTACTGAAATACATTGATAAAGTACTTTCTTCTTGCTCAGTATGCAATAATACTAGACTGCATTTGCAAAGAGAACCACTTCAGCTAAGTTAAGTTTCTGAACTACCTTGGTCAACAGTAGTCACTGATTTATTTGAGTGGGACAATCAACACTACTTAGTATTGATAGACTCTTATTCAAATTGGTTTGAGATTGACTTACTACCTAACCTAACATCCACTACTGTTATCACAAAGTTGAAACATCATTTCTCAGTCCATGGTAGTCCACACAAAGTTATTTCTGACAATGGTACTCAATTTACTAGTCAGTTGTTTCAGAAATTTGCAAGAGAATGGGATATTGTACATGTTACTAGCAATCCTGAATATCCACAGTTAAATGGACTAGCTGAAAGTGCAGTGCAGAGTGCAAAGCAATTACTTGAAAGGTCAAAGCGCGACAATACTGATGTCTTTTTGATTTTACTTAATCTCAGAAACACCCAATGATGATATACTTGGTTCACCTGCTCAAAGACTTGTATCCAAGCAAACCAAAACAACGCTACCTATTAGTTCCAGTTTACTGAGGCCTAGAGCTAAAAACAACAAAACCATCAAGGCTCAATTATTCAAGAAGCGTTCTATCCAGAAGTCTAGTTATGATAAATCAAGCAGATTTCTTCGTCCGTTGAGGGAAGGAGAGATAGTGAGGATACAAACGGCAAAAGGTTTCAACCAGATTGGTCAAGTTATAGGCATATGTGCTGAGCTGAGATCCTACCTTGTAGAACCTGAGGGTATGGAGTACAGGAGAAATTGCAGGCATCATCTTCTTGTACCAGAATCAGCATCACAGCATTGTTCCTGTGGTACAGACTCTAGATCTCAAGAGCGAACCAGATGTTGTTCCCATCCCAGTGTGTGTTTCGACCTCTACTTCCATTCCTGAAGATGTTCCAAATACTTCTAAGGTTGAACATTCTGTACAGACAGCTCCAGTTGCTAAACCCAGTTCCCAGTTTTATGTCACACGATATGGTCAAATATCCAGGCCCAGTGTGAAATACCCAGCAACATGGATATAACTGTATATATATATATATATATATATATATATATATATATATATATATATATATATGTATAGTCTTGTATAATTGCATGACAAAGAACTACTTGCAAGATCTGCATGCCAAACAGAGTCATAACATTGCATGATCTATTTCTCAAAGAGGGAGGATGTAGATCAGATTGTATGTGCTGTGTCTTTAAGAAGCATATCAAGAACTGAACATGCACATATAAATACCAGGCACGTGCCATTTTGAGAGTGCAGCCAGAGAGTAAGCATGTATGATTGCAGTAGTCTGTATATAAGTTAATTAAGTTAAAGTCAATCAACTTCTATCATTATGTGTTTGTATAGAATAAAGCTGCTTGAACAGAACCCACAAAGAGTCTTCTATTGTGTCCATAGTAGGAGAGCGACAACAGTCAAAAGCTTTAGATAAGAGTAGGCACATGGTTGACACTAGGTTACCATTGTTCTACATGCTGGTTAAATAGCTAAAGTGAAGGATGGCAACGGTTGCACTGTGGTGGGGTCTGAAGCCACACCGTGTTTCAGGGAGCACATTATCTGAATTTAGATGATGTATAAGCAGAGTGTGACACCTGTGCACTGGCCCAGCAATCAAGGAGCCTCAATCCTCACCACTAACTTCAGTGAGGGGCATCCACAATGGGAAGTATAACAAATACACACACAGTAAAGTACAATTTCCCTTAAGAGCACACAGAGATCACAGTCAGTCTGGGGCTGGTCTCTCCCTTTCTCTCCAGATCCCATATAAGACTCCTCATTGGCACAGCTATAGGGTCCAGATCTCAGCCTAGTGGTCAAGCTAAAACCTCCAGCACCCTCTCTCTCCAACCAGTGCTCCGTGTCCCTGCCCAAGTAGCCGACATACACACACTTCACACTTTGAGATATGAGTTATATACAAACACACAGACACTCCTGGGGAAGGCTGGCACAGATTCTCCAGCTATGCCCCTTCTGCCCAGACTATAAGGTAGTACCACTTACCACCAATCACTAATATCAGCTACTAATAAAGCCCTTATCAAAGGGTGTCCAATTATTGCTGTGCCATATTATCCAAATGGTAAGTGTGATGAACAGCAAGGCTTATTTGGGGTGGGTTGGACACTATCACTATATACATGCAATGTACTCTAGAGCTTAAATTATCTCTACATAAAACAGCCACAGTTGAAAGGTTTAAAAATATTTAATAATATATAATAAGAACACAAGACAATACTTACTACACAGTACTAGTCAAGAGTTTAGAGATCAAAGAGAAATGTTTAAAATAATACAGTAAAAAAGTTCTGACATCAATACAGGAAACAGATGGTCTAAACTTATATTTTCTATGTATTCCTTAAGAGAAACACTAAAGTTGAAGATCCTACTTACATACAGACAGAGCAAAGCAAGTGCTGGGTAGTGGTCAGTTCTAAAGACAAATGCAAAAAGCTCTGATTCTCTCTCTCTCTCTCTCTCTCTCTCTGTCCTTAAATTCATAACAGTATCACTGACTCATTTCAGATGACATCATTATTCTTGGTTTCCCAGGCCAGGCTAACAGAAACTCAGAATTTATCAGCCCTTTTGATCTTGCAGCTGGTCAGGAAGCCAGAGCAATAAAAGACATTATACATGTAAATTCTAGCCATTAACTCTGGTCTCAAAATAATAGGAAGAATGCCTTCATTCAGACATCTCGGCTCCAGGTTTTGAGATCAAACAATTATACAATGCTTGACTTATCAGCTTTCCTCCAGCAGAGTGCAATGTGGTTACATTTTTGAAGTTCAACATTTACCATCATTTTCTTACATTTAAGAGAACAAGCATGTGGCTTACATTAATATTTTCAAATGACAGAATTATCTACAAAATCCTATCTAACTAGGCCGGCGGCCTTCACACAGAGTATGAATACATTTGATGTATTTTTGATAAGGGGAGATGATTGCAATGGGCCTGCATTTATTAAACTCTGTAGATGTGCCACTTTTGTGTAAAAGTATAAACAAAGGATTTTTACCAGATGGAAGGAATGTATTTTTGGGGTATACAAATCTAGTTAACAATACAGAGACCAGAAAAGCAATTGCATCTGCATCCATTTTTAAATAGTCTGAGGGGAGACTGTCTGCACTTTTGGTGGCTGGTTTTAGCTTATGTAGTTTTTTTTTTTTTTTTTATGATGTAGGTAGGTACTGGGCTGATCTCAAATACCTAAAGACATGTAGCAGAGGCTGCAGGTACTTATAGTGGAGGTATTTATGCTAGTTAGGAAAAAGGATAAAATGTTTCACAGAAGACAGACCTTCAGAGCATCTAGGGGGCTGGTGGCTCCAACACACAAAGTCTGGGTAAGATTCTGACATTGGTTTAGCACTGGCCTCTGCCCTGACCACCACCAAGTCTAAAATCAGGCCTGCTCAGAGATGTAAACAGCAGGTCATGGCAGCTTGTGTGGGGATCTGGGAATGGATATGATTTCTTTAATTTTCCTCCCAAAACTCAGAGGTCACTACCTTGTATTTAGCTGGAGACAGTGTGGATATTATTCTTCAACTTTCTACACAAACTTCAGAGGTGCACACAAATGGCCACTATTCTTGTACAGGAGCAGTATATGATTTTAAAAGTTGGAAGCATTACTTTACTATAAATGTATGTTTTCCTTCATCTTCCTTGCAATCAAACATAAGATGCATATACAGGCAGCAACCTTTTGGGGAGGGTAAAGAAGTGTTCTATTTATATATGCTTGACAGCAAATGTTCTGTTTTTTCTTGTATACATACATATGACAGCAGCAACTTGAAATACAGGATTGTGGCCATTTATCCCTTAATTTTCATTGCAATTTAACATTAGACGGGGAAACATAAAAAGTGACTACATTTTTTAAAGAGGCATAGGGAGGCAGGTACTCTTGTTGCGTATTGTGAACTGCTATTTAGTTAACGGACAAGCCTTGAATACAATTGTGTATGATTTTTATTCAGACTGTCATTGAATCAAAATGTTGGGGGGGGGGGGATCAAAAGACGTACATCACATCATCTATAACCAATTGGCTTCTGGTGCCTACCAGCTCCTAGACCTCCAGATTTTTTAGTTATTACAGTGTTAGTCTTGGTCAGTTAGGATGTGCTGAAAGGATGCTAGAAAAAAACAAAAAGTTGAAGTGCAAGACTAAATTTCTTTTTTCTTTTCTTTTTTTTTTTTTTTTTTGTAAATCGTGATTTTGTTCAGGCAATCACTGGATGAAGAGCGTATTTAAACTCTAAAATGCATTTCAGGGCATTTAGAAACCTCTTGTCTTCTGAGGGTCAAAGCCCCCCCCCCCCCCAGAGCTCCAGCTTAATGCAGTTGTTCCCTTACAGCATTAGTGTGCACTCTTGCTTAGAACATGCTGTATGAATGAGTAACTGCAGGAAAACTGAATAAGGCAAACTGTGTGAAAAATGAAGAAAAATAGTGGCCTGGATAGTGTTAGTAGGTCAGAATAGGGTGGAGTGCCGTTGAGCCTTTTCATATAGGGTGTCATTTTACCTAAAACCAGCTCTGACTATAAGTACAACCATCTGCATGTTTCAGAGACATTTTCTTTTAGCAGTTTGCTGAATGAGTACTTGTCACTCGCTAAAAATTATATTCCCTCAACATACAGTAGAAAACATTTCATTTGTCACACACCTGACCCCCATATATTTACTTATTTTTCTGTATATTTAATTATATACGTAAATACAATACAATACACACATATATACAAAATGTCTTCTCATTTTTCCTATCTAAACTGCCTTTTCATTCTCTTCCCATTTTTTTTTCTAACCTGATATATCCCTCTCTGTTGATGCTCTGTTGTCAGTCCAGGGAAGGCAGTCTCCAACTTGTAATCTAAAGGTTTGCCTAGCCTCATCCCACTCTACTTACTTTTCTCTCTCTCAAGTTAATTGCTCCCAATACCTTGTTTCCTTTGCCAATTTCCTCCAGTAAATTCCAGCCCCTCTTCCATATTTCCAATACCTCTACATATAAAACATCACTACTGATAAAAATCGCTCTCCGCTCCTGTGTTGGTTCAGTTCTTAGAATACTTTCTACTTTATGAATATAATGTTCTGTATGGTAGTTATTCTCCTTAAGGACTGTAATCTGAAATTTTGCTCTTGCTCTCTCAAACTGGACCCACCATTTCCACTAACATTTTGCTTGAGTTATGTACAACAGCCTCAGCTGTGTAGTTCTAAAGCATCCCCTTCAAATCAGGCAATCCTAGATCACTTTGTTCCATGGAAGGCTAAACGTATCCCACTTAATGCACTCTTCCCCTCCCAAATTAAGTCCTTCAACTCATCCACATCACCATCCACAGCTCCTCCTCTGGTTGATATAAGTATGCCTGGCCTGAACACTACACTGACTAAAATTTTTTCTCTGCTTATAACTATCCCATATCAGTACGAGTTTCCAGACTCTCAATTTTTGTATTATATTTTATTTAATCTCTTCCTGCATACCCTTAGCTGCCATGATAGACTTTTTTAATCCATAGTCAAACATACTTCATCTTATGTCTCCCACAATAATGTGACTGCTGAACCAATTTATGTGTTGGTACACAGCTTACTGCTATAGCCCTTGTTTTACCTAGATTTTGTATCAGGACTTGAATACGTTTCAGAATGTTCCAGAATACCAAAATGCCCTTTACTCAAGTATAAAATAATGTCACCTGCAAATAAAGCTAACTTTTCTTGATTACCAAGACAGTTATATCCATGAATTTGTGAGCTAATTTCTTTGCTAATGGTTCTAAATATAAATCAAATAAGAAGAACAAGATAACCATGCCAGGTTCCTCTGCTAAAACAGCTCACCTGCTAAGAGCTTACTTACTCACCTTAATTCTTTCGTCTGATTTCATAAAGCTTTCCTTATTAATCCTATTCTATCAGGGAATGCAACAGCTACCTCTACCCTACTCATAGGATCCCAGCTGACTATCAAAAGATCCACCAAAAATAGCAGCATTTTCTTCCACTAAACCTCCCTCTGAATCATTACTAACAGTGTCACATTTTTACCTCCCCTCTACAAAACTACACTGATCTGTATCCATCAGTTGTGGCAACACCTTTGCCATTTTGTTAGCTAGTACAGCCACACACTTAATCACGGCTTAAGAGTGAAATGGGTCTGAATGAAGCCAGATCAGAACAGTTATTTCCTCTGTGAAGCACAGCCATGGAACTTTCTTCCAAGATGCTGGTCCTTTCTCACTTTATTGTTAATCAAAACCTTCCAGATCTTTATCACTTTTGTCCCTACAACTACCAAAATTTCTGCTGTGATATCTGTTCCTGGAAATATTCCCATCGATTTATTATACATCACAGTTTTTATCTCATCTCTTCTAATATTAGCTATTTAGACTCATTTATCAGTTTTCCCATTCCTCTGCTTTATGCAAATATGCACACGTTTCAGTCTCCAATACATCTACATGATCTTTAATTACTGTGGTTGTCATAGGCTTCCCAAGCTTATTTTTCCTCCCAAAATTCTAAGCTCTATGACAATAATTTAGAGGGCATATAAATCTATGCCAGCATCATCATCTTCCCCTGACAATGATCCTTACTATCCAAATCTTTCTGGTCTTTTTCGCACCCCCCCCCCTCCAACTCCCACTACTGGAGCCCCTCTTAAATCAAAATAGTTACTCCTCTTTCACTTTTGCCTCAGATACTTTGTTGAATGTGCACTCCAAAATAAATTTCCAAATGCACATGTTCATTTCTATCCAAATACATTTCCTGTAAAATGTGCATCCTACACTTAATTCAATACTCTGCTTTTTGTGTGTACCTATAAGGCCACTTACATTTCATGTTAATATAGAGGAAGCAGCCATTCTGTTAAAAAGCTTTTACTCCCAGATATTGTACACATTCTTTTTATATACATTTCAAACTTGCAGCTTACATAAGCACACTGTTTGGCAGGGTGATGTCGTATGCAGTTGCTTCTTCTCATCCCTGTTTAAGCCTATGTTACATTTTCCCCAGACGTTTCACTTTGACAAAGCATTTAATGGAAAAGAAATAAGAACTTTGCCAAAACCGTCTGACACAAACACAATACTATATACACACTCCAAAAATGAAGTCAACTCTCCAAGAGCTGTGGCCCAAAATGGATAGCTGCACCCACAGGCATTACGTCTTTTAAACTTTAGGTTAACCATAGTAAAGATGCACGTTAGATCCCATTTTCTCACATAGACTGTTGTATGTTCATATCTTTAAAAAAAATTATTTAAAGCATGCATTAACCTCTATCCTTAAGATAGACCGCACTGGCTACCCTTAAATAAAACTGTGGACTGGTATATTTTAATGCATTAAAGCATGAAGACAACTACCTGTATTACTATTAACTTACCACAGTTTCAAACTTAACTTACTTTCACCAAAATGCACGCCTATATCCTTTTAAAAGTTAATTCTGTAACTTGTAGGTTTCACTTGGAACTGACATAATTGATTGCATCTGCATATTCCTAGTCTACAATTTAAAACACATGCTTAATAGGGAAAAAGTTAGTAACTTCACAAATTCAAGTAGTTACTGCCATTTTCATTCTTTCCATCATTTCTCTTGTTTTTATGCCTATTTACTTAAAATATTATATAAAGTTTAAACTGATGGTGTTAGTCTAAAAATCCAACTCTATAAAAGCAGAAGAAATTATTTTATTCCTACATGTGTTAAGTACACTAACATAACCCAATCAGCCCAAGATCATACTGTATTCACTTTAACTACTTGCTTCTACTTTTGTTATCTTGTTATAGTGGAATTAAATTAGGGAAAAGTTCTCTCTTACTTTAATATCACTAATACATACAAAAGTTACTGATACAACTTCCCCAGCTCACATTTACAACACTTCTGGCTTCATACTATACAGAACTGCTTTCCAATAGAATATGCAATTTACATAATTTTAAACTATTTCAGCGAGGTTTTCAGTCCCTTCAATGTCATTTGAAACATTAATGACAAAACTGGGATATGCTTTACAGTTCTCGGACCAGTTTAACACAGTCAACAAATTTCCAGTCCGCCAACCACTACTACTTGCAGAATCATAGCAAGTGCATCTAAATTACGTTTAAAAGAACTGATACTTTACAGTTCTTCTATTTACTTACTAATTTCAGATTATTGCAGGTCTACTCCATTATCACAATCTCCAAACACTGATCTCTGTTGAAGTCCAAAGTGCTCCTGATTCTTCTGGTTAGTTTCCAAGCTTTTTGCCAGTCAAGCATTTTCTTTTGTAACAATGGAAAATGTTACACTGCGTCTGTCTCTATGGGACTTTATTATCAGCTGAAGTTTTAGAAGTAGAGTCCCCTTCAGCTTGCTGGGTCACTATGTGTTGTATACATTTAATTTTCTCCTTAGCCTGCTCTGCATCCAAAAATATATTTGGCTTTGCAGGAAAAGTACTTTGAAAACAGCTAGGTATAGTGACTTCAGTCTCACTCCTGCCCCTCAATAACCTGTGACAGGATAAACTTGCTTCTCAGTCTGCCTGGTGCACAATAAATATAATCATTTTCCACAGACACCATTATCTCCAATTTGATGTTTTCCCTTCTTACGAATATAGGTCTCAGTTGCTTTCTCATGGCCAGATTTGGAGAATACATACAAATTGAGCACTCATTTAACAAAACCTGCTGTATAGAGCACCAGTCCAGTTGCTTAATGGTACAGTCATAAAATTAATATAGTGCATTCCTTCCAGTTTCTCTGTTACTGCAGAAAATCTCAGGTTTTCTCTATGCATACTGTAACTACTACTTTTTGAAATCTCTCGTTGAGAAGCCTCATACTCATCCAGTCATTCTTTCATTTCAGCCTCTGATTTCTGCAGTTTTATCAGTTCAACCCATACATACAAGCATACATATATGCATAATTACAGATACAGAAACAGTAAACTAAATATTTATGAAGATGTTAATATATACAATACGATATGCAAGAAACAGAGCACTTACTGTAGAACTCTGATATGCAGTCCTGTATTTCAAAGACCCAAGCAGCTGATCCCTTCTCCAGCTTTGCAAGTGGTCAAACCTGTAGCATATTGCTTTTGTGAGTGAGAGATCCCTTAGCTCTTTCTGGATGTCAACTTTAATTTATTTTTAAACTGCCACCTGCAGCAGCTTCGTCCAGTTTCCACTGGTACAACTCCTGCAAGTGTAGAAGGGCTGTTTGCCTCCATTGGAGAACATTGGGCTTTAACAGATTCCATAGCCGTGAAGTACTAAGTTCAGAATGAGGTAAGAAGTCTGAGACAAGGAGTACCAAGGTATGAACCACTCCCACTGAGGTACGACATCACTCTGCCCAGCCTGTACACCCACACAAGGATGTTACCAGTTGAACCGATAAATGTGGTTAAGGTTTTTTATGACAACAAAACATGAATTGGAAAAGATCATACTACCATGCACAATAGTATTTTGGGGAGGGGGGGTGCAGAAATAAATTGTAACCTTTACTGAAATGAGTGAGCTTGTTGTGTTTTGCCCATTTTAAGGCGGCTCACACATACTAAAATTGGTCCCTGTAGCAGTAACATGGAGAATTTCCACACAGCAATCTTAACTCAACTACACATACAAGATTAACTGTGTTCATGCTGCAGTGCAATTTATAGAACCCAGTGCAGCTGAGCCGCATTTGCATGAGAACTTCTCAAATTACTATCAACTTATGCCAAGCTGCTTTAGTCCACTTTCAGCAACGCTGGGCTGTGCACTTCTGCAAAAGCTGATGAAAAGTACAAACTAAAATGGTTTATTAAAAGCAGGGTAACCTGAAATTACAGGGAAAAGATAGTTATCAGTAACTTAGTGTAAGCTGTTCAACACCAGCCTGTAATGTGTAAGGTGCCATTTTCAGTTTCTCAAGTGGCTTACTGTAGACAATGGCTTCTGCTCAGCATCATACTATAAGCCACTTTCATTAAACAAAAGACTGACATACTTGAGCAATTTAATACACAATCTACCTCCATCCTTACAGACACACATTTCAGTACTGCAGCACAGGAATACATAAATCAGTATAGTCAAAAAATCCACCAGCAACTCAGAATTAACTTTTCACTGTTTCTTGTACTTTTTTTAATGCAATGGCATACATGATCCATAATTAAAACATCATACATGTGAAACAGGTGGAAGTTTGTCTCAACACATATTTGCAAGTAACAAAATGTTACAGCAGCAGCAGAGAACAATATGGAAGTTGTCTTCTTTTGAAAGGGAAGTCTAAACTGAGTAACAAAGCAGGGAATCAAGTAGTGGCTCGATTCCACACCATACTGATTCTACCCAGAATCAATATGCCCTCCATCTCCAAACAACCCCATCTTCACAATAAAACCAGTGTATGCCTCCTATATTAAACAATTACAAAACAAACTTAAGCCATGCTCATCCTCTGCAGACAATCTCACTCCAGAATGCTTTAAACTAGCTGCTGACTCCATTGCTTAATCAGTCTCCATTTTTAACAGCTCCATACAAGAATCCTTACTTCCCACAATAAGAGACTTCATAGAATTCCCCTTCACAACAGTGGAACTCAAACAAAATAACCAGTTTTAGACCCATTGCAACTCCGTCCCCTCTCTCTAAAATTGACACAAAAATGTATACATAAACAACTCCATAAAAACGTATTACTCCCACATAACATGACTTTCAACAAGTTCATAATACAATGTCTGTCCTTGCATCTTTTTAGACACCATCAACAAGTCCAGAGACAATGACAACTTTCTCTTTTTAGATTTATCCAAAGTCTTCTATGTTGTCTCTCAAACTCCTCCCAAAAATGTCTGCCCTGGGCTTGTTACTGTAAATAGATTTCTAGCTATGTACACAAATATCAGTCAGCAAAATCACTCTCAATGACATCCCTCTTACCTTCCAGTAAATACTAGTTTCCTACAAGGCCCCACTTTCATCAGTCTTCTTTTTAACATCTTCAGAAATCTTTACAGAGCTTCTGAAGAAGCATCTTTTACATCATTTATTTACAGTTCCACTAACAGCCTACACCATCTGCAAACTGTCACTCACAATGCCTTTAACCCTAGGCTTTCAGATTGCCAACTATCAACTTCTGCTTAATCCTTAAAAAAATGACTCTATCTTCCCTAAATTTCATTTCCACAAGGGCAACAACTTCAAAATCTTCTTTCTAAACAATACTGGCACTGAAGTAATTTCTAACACTAAACTGTTGGAATAACAGCAGATAACAATTTAAAGTTTGACCTCTACATACAAAACTGTATTAAATCACCAAAAACCAACAATGCTTTATAAAACTAAGAAATTTATTACAAATCTGACTAGAACAACTCTAGCCAACACACATTTGGCCTGCTTTATGGGTCACCCATATTCACCAATCTACTTTAAAATGCAAACTAGAACAATGCTATAATAAAAATGCAAAATTTGCAGGCACTCAACCTTACCGTACTCATCAGATGAATATCCTTAAATCACTAAACTGACTTAAAATTACACATCACCTAACACTCTTAACATCTTTTACAAACACAACATATACAACCCTCCTTCCTGCCCAGCTATCAGGAACATCCCTCATCATCTTTCAAACAGCCTCCTTCACTCTACTGATAGCCACTTGAAATGTATAAAAAATCTATAGGATGCAGCTTACCCTCCAACTGTGTTGGCCAAAGCCTGGAACACCATCCCAATCCCCATCACGTATTAAAGCCTGGAACACCATCCCAATCCCCATCAGGTCAATACCCAACATTCATTTACTTAAGCCTTAACTAAAAGAATTCCATCTCTTGGTTTGGTTCCTGTATCACATCAAGCTAATTCAACTTCTCTTTCTTTCACATATCTTCATACCTTTATACTAACTCCCTTATGTCATCTGTCGTAAAGAAAAATTCTTATTCCCATACTGCTGGACTACATCTCTCTACTACTGCATATTACTACTTTTTAAATGGGCTTGACTTAATATTTTCTTCTTTTTTTTTTTTGTGGCAGGTCTGCAGGGGAAACCCTTACTTTATGCCAACAATTCTACAATTTTTTTTCTTTTCATACTTATTTTTAACAATTACAATTATCTTGTAAATTTTCTTTTTAACATCTTTATTAAATCACTTAATACATACCCAATCATCCATTTATATAAATAATAAAAATTAAACGTACAGACATAATCTTAGTTGCAAACATTATACATCACAAACCATACTGCCAATTTTAGCTGCAATTATTATACTTCTAATAGTCTTTTTCACTGTCAAACATTACATAGCTCATTTAAATCCTGCCTTCTTTTAAACCTCATTCTTCCCCTGTGTTATTGTTCCCACGATTCCCATTTCTCTCTGTAATTTACTCCTAACGTTTTCTAAAGATCCCAATTCTAGTTGTTTTATCTCAGTTACTATATTCACTACTTCTAGAACAGTCGGTTTAGACTTTGATTTCCATTTTCTAGTAATTGCTTTTTTTTTTTTTGCAGCTACCCTAATTAGACTCCGCTTGGTCTTAAGTGTATCTAGGCAATTCCGATTCTGTTTCATAGCTCAGGAAAAATCATTTTTGTAGATCCACCAATTTGTTCACCCAATATCTCTGACAGCAGTCTGCATGGAATCTTTAAAGTCTGCTAACTCATTACACTCCCAGAAAATGCATTCCCAATTACCTCTTTCTTCCCCACATCACACCTCCAACATTTGCCATCTACCTAAGGGAAAAGTTTCTGGAGTCTACTTGTGGTATAAAAGTACCTATGAAAATATTTCCAAGCAAAAATCCTACATCTTTCAGACTTTTTTGCATATCGGGGAGACAAACATATATCCCCCATTGCATCTTTGTAGCTTGCTTATCCAGTCTCTCTTCCAAATCCTAACATCCTCTGATTTTTATAGTTGTCATGCAATATTTTACATGCTCTACTAATTATTCCTTTTTTCAGAGCATCTTCTGTTCTAGATTCAAATAAAAACTCTACCAGTACTGGTCTTTCATTTAGGATGCCCCTATTTTTTTTCTCTTTGCTTATACTCTGATAGCAATCCTTGCTATCAATCTCTCCAAATACATTTTTGGTGTCTTCACATTCTATTACCTTTCCCCTCTCTAGTTATTTGCTCCCAATACCTTAGTTCCTTTGCCAGTTTCCTCCAATAAATTCCACCCCTCTATTGCCTATTGTCTGTATCCCTAATTGCAGCCATCCCTATTGGCAGAATCTCATTGCTCCACTCCTGTGCTGGCTTAGTTCTTAGAGTATTTTCTGCTACTTTATGAATATAATATCCTATATGATTGCTGCTACTCTCCTTAAAGATCTGCATCCCTCCCATTTCATCATCACCATCCTTTCCATTTTGAATTATAGGTTCCTGCTTGTGGTATGTATAGGAGCCTTAACTGTGTAGCTGTCAAATACCCCTTCAAATCAGGTAATCCCAATCTGCCATATTCTATTGGAAGAATCATCTTATCCCACTTGACTCTTGCAATCTTCCCCTCCAAGATAAAATCCTTCAGCTCTTTATTAATTGCTATCCACAACTTCTCCTCTGGTTGAATATGCCTGACCCATGTAAAAGACTAAAGGGACTACAAACATATTAACTGCTTTTATATATATAACAGAGCTTCCAGTTTCTCGGTTTTTATATTATCTATTGCTTCATCTCTTCCCAAATATTGTCAGCTGCCACATCAGAATCATTTTTAATCCATACTCCTAAGTACTTCCTTTTATCATGTTCTCATAAAGATGGATAATGCTGAACCATTTTGTGTGTGGGTACCATACCTCTCAACTGTACAGATTTTCGCAGAATTTCCAGATTTTTGCCTCATATTTTTGGTGTGTTCCTCCTAAAATCTGTACTTTTCTGGCAAAAAAGCTGAGGATTGAAGTCATTAAATAATGGCAAACATTTGAGTTTAAGACTCCACATCCTTCAAAACATTCATGCTAATGCAAAACCTATTATTCTATCGACTTGCTAAGTTTATAAGAGCAATATCTAAAATCTGTTCCTGTTTGTCCCCCCATCATTTTTGGCTTTGTCCAGATTTTTTGCTTTAAGGGGTTGAGAGGTATGGTGGGTACATAGTTTCAAATCTTTTCAGGATACAAAATTAATAAAGCTAAAATAAAAGCAATAGGTGTAAATTATCTCAAAATGTTCCACAATCCTGAAACATCCTTTTCAGATTTTATCAGGTATAAAATAGCATCATCTGCAAATAAAGCCAGCTTTTCTTGACTACCATACCAGTTATATCCTTGAATTTCTGAGTCCCTTATTTTCTCCGCCAATGGTTCTAAATATAATGCAAATAAAGGGGACAAAGGACACCCCTGCCTGGTTTCTCTGCTCAAGCAGAAATTATCAGAGAGGAATCCACCCACTTTAATTTTTGCCTCGGATCTCTCATATATCCTCCTAATCAACCTTATAATTCTATCAGGGAATGCAAATGCTTCCACTGCCCTGCTCATAAAGTCCCAACTTACTCTGTTAAATGCTTTTTCAGCATCAGGACACACTAGCAGTGGTATTTTCATACATTCTGCTTCCCACTGGATCATCGTGTTCTGTTAATGTTGTCAAATGTTTGGCTCCCCTCCACAAAACCACTCAACCATATTTATCAATTTTGTCATCACTCTTGCCATTCTTTCAGCCATTATAGACAAACACTTTATAATCATGGTTTAGGATTGAAATGCGCCTGTATGAAGCAACATCTGATAGGTGTTTACCCTCTTTAGGTATTACAGCTACCACGGCTTTCTTGCTGGATGTTGGTACTTCTCTTAAAATATTGTTAAACAAAACCTTCCAGACCTTTATCATTTTTCCCTCTTGGCTTCCAAACCTCCACAGGAATACCATCTATCCCTGGGCACTTTCCTGTGGATCCTATCCAAACTTTGAGCCTCATCTACCACTAACTCTGGTATATTTAAATACTTCCATAAGCATTCCCATTTGTACCTTTTCTTTGTTTCCATATTTCTCTGCTTTACACAGACTTTCACAGAATTTCTGAAAAATTTCTAAAACCTCTACATGATCTCTTGTTATCTTCCATGTTGTAGGCTTCATAAGCTTCGCAATGGCCCTTTCTACTTTCTGTTGCCCGAGTTGTGGTGCTAAAAGTCTTTGTACTCTAGAGGTATTATAAAAAAAAAGTTGCTCAACAACAATCTTTCTAAACTCACGCATATTATTGAAGTTGTGACACCCCACCACTGAACCAGTAATCAAGGAGCCTCAATTCTCACTACTAGCACCAGTGGGGAACGTACACCAAGAGGATGACAAGGAACACGCACACTATTACCAGATGCAGCTCTCTGCATCAAGTGTAATTTCCTTTAAGAGCACACAGAGACCACAGTCAGTCCAGGGCTGGTTTCTCGATCTTTCTCCAGATCCCCAATAAGACTCCCCAGTGGCACAGCTATAGAGCAGAGAACTCAGCTGACTGGCCAAGCCAAGACCTCCAACACCCTCTCTGTCCAACCAGTGCTTCATGTCCTTGCCCAAGTAGCTGACACACACACACACACACACACACACACACACACACACACACACACACCCCGGGAAAGGCTAGCACAGGTTTACTAGCTATGCCTCCTTTTGCCCAGACTATAAGGTAGTTGTCACTGCCACCAGCCAGCTCCTTATCAGCTACTTTAATGCCCTTAAAGAAAAAGTATCCAATCTTACTGTGTAATGTTACTAGTAATACAAATGGTAGTTTGACCAAGAGTAAGGCTATTAGCAGTGGTCCACAGGGTCACCAAATAAATATGCAAGTACTCTCAGAACTTAAATATTTCAAGACAGATCAGCCACAATGAAAATGTTTTATTATTTATTACTAAATATATTTAAAAAACAAGACAATACTAAATATATATTTACAGTAACGTCATTGTTCAAAATCATAGGAAATATTTAAAACATTGCAGGACAGTCTCAAATAAATGAAGAAAAATATCTAAACTAAACTTTGCTATATTCTTGACTATATCTATGAGAGTTTCTGTTCCCTAGAAACTTACGTACAGAGCAAGGCAGATGCGGTGAATGGATCTTCTCTAGTTGTTGTCAGGTCAAAGACAGAATACAGAATGCTGCATCTCTCTCAGAGTTCTCAAATTAATATCTCCAATAATACTGCTGAGCTAGCTTGCAGAATGACATAATTTCTTGTCATATAACTTCTAGTCCCAGGCCCAAAACAACCATTGATAGCAGCTGGTAGCATTTAGCATCTACCTGTAAAAATATATAGACAAGGGCTTTTCCTCAGATCTTTGGCAACTGCTGGAAGTCATAAAACAGCAAAGCACTTCCAAGAAAATACAGAAAACCTCTCAGCACAGACTGCGCCTGTGACCTAGCCTATAAAGTAATTTAATTTCAGCTATTTTTCCTAAAATTTACTAGACTGAGGTTAACCTCCTGTTTCCCAGTTTCCACTGTTAAAATACATACATCTAAATGGTTACAACAGTGCATGTGCATTTCTGGTCTTTTCCAATTGGGTACACTGTGGAAACATTTCAAGCACTTTGCAAAAGCCTTTTCAACACACACTTCTGTACCAGCAGTTTGATATACACATGACATGCAGATCTAATACATTGGTAACACAAGCATCTTACATAGATCATGTTGATATTCACAAATGACATGCAATTATTTTTAAAATTCCTGATAGCTGTGCTGGCACTATCTCCTTTTGTCACAGAGGTAATCCCTTATTATCTGTTTGGCATTAAGCAGTTGCTCCTCTTCTTGTTCTCGCAGATTCCCCCCTGCAATAAGCTACCATTTATCAGTCCCTCTAAATAATTCTTGTTCGTTCTTGACTATATCTCCCTTTCTTTAATTTCCACCCTATTTTTAAACTCAGCTTTAATTTGATCCCACTCCCTAGCTATATTTTCAGAGGAAATGTCTATCTTCTCTAATAGCTGCTGAATAATTTACACTACCCACTCCTTAAATGCCTCTCTTTTCAACAGATGTGTGAGAAAGTGCCAGCGTCTCATTTTTATTTCATTACCCTTTTTTATTTTAGATATTATTGGTGCATGATCTGAAATATTTATTGGATATGTATCAAGACTTTCAATTAAATGCACATGTTCCTGTAAAATGTAAATTCTGTCTAGCCTAGACCAGTTTTTGTATCTTGGAGAATAATGTACAAATTCACTCCAAACTCCCAGTTCTGAATTCACATCTTCCATGCCAAACATTTTCATAAAGTTTTTCAAAAATCTACTCTCCTTTGTTATATTTTCCCTTCTGGGTCCCCAGACACATCTTCACTGCTGCAAATCAAATTCAAATCTCCACCTATAAGTAATACTCCTTGCTGAAAGCTGAAAGCTGATTGTCCCAAAATTTTCTTAAGCTCCATTACAGCAGTTTTAGATGGGATATACATACCAATAATCCTCCTCCCTTGCCAGTAAACCCTTAGTACTACATATCTACCATTACCATCTTTTTTATCCTATTTTATCACTATTGGAGCTCCTCTTGCAATTAATACAAGTACTCATCTTTTCCTTTGTCCCAGGTATTCCACTGAATAACCATCCTGAAAACCTTTATCAAATTCATATGTTCAGTTCTTTTCAATTGACTTCTGTAGCACAGCTACTTGCACTCTAAAATTTTAGTACAGTTCACTACTCTTTTTTTGTATTTATCTGTCAGACCATTGACATTTAAAAACATTACAGAATCCATCATTGTGTTAAAATGTTATTCCCACCTTTTCTGTGTAACAGCTTTTTTTAAGTGTATAGTTCCAGTGTTTGTGTTATATGCATACACTGATTGGCAATTTGATCTTTTATTAAGTAGTTTCTTGTCATAGCCACTGTCATATCAATTTGAGCTTATGACACATCTTACAAACTTTTTTTATTGAAAGCCCTCAAACAAAAAATACACACCGCCAACAGCCCCCTAAAACCTATTAGCTTAATACTAACACACAAACTCTGTGCATCTGAACATGTGTCCCACACTGACAGCCACACTCAAAGATTTGGGTTACCCTAAAAGAAAGGTTATCCATAGTAAGACGCATGGTAAGAAAGGTTATCCATAGCAAGACGCATGGTACAAGCATGTGCTTCTAAGTGCCATCTTTTTTTTGTCTTATCTTTATAGCTCTACCAGCTGGGAAAACATCTGAAGGCTTTCAGTAAACATGATGATCTAGCCATTTCTCTTTAGCAGATTGTCTCCATGGAGACAGGAGGACCAGATCAGACTTGCAACTAAGCATACATTTATTTGCTAGATAAAAGTTTTATAATATACAATGTTCTTTTTTGTATACTTGCTTTCTGTTAAAACTTAACAGATCAACATAAGAGCCTTAATCCAGTCATTCCCCTATGCAAGAATGAGGAAAACAGTACATGTTTTTCTTTTGTCATACTCTTTTGACCAGACTTTTCTTCTGTTTTTACTCTGTAGTGCCTACATTTCTTAAAACTGAACAAGGAGGAAAAAAACAGGAACACCTGTTAACATTAGCATCCCCATTACACTTACAAATAACTGAGAACACTTTACTTTATAGCACACAAAGAAAATCATACACTATAAAAATATTATTTTCTTAATAGTAATGATTTACTTACAGTTAACTTCCTCCCTCCTCTTACCTTCACTTAAGCATTTTTCTGAACATTAATGACATAATTTAGGTTATATACTTTAGAGTCCCCTACAAGTTTAACAAACTCAAAAGTGCTATATTTCCAGATTTTCTTGTTCCGTCATGTTTCACAAATGTAATTATTTTTTGTAATCCCACTGTAGATTAATCTGTGTATGTACCTTTAAGAATCTATCCAAAGGCTTGCAGACGTTTACAAATATTCAGCACAGGCAAGCTTGACTGCCATTTTGTAGTACACTGTTGAGATGCAAGCATGTATGTATGCAAGGTCTGTTTGTTAATCAGTTTGTTTATATTTTAGGATGCTGCTATTCATCCTGATGTGTTTCAGTGTATTAAAGTATCTAAACCAAATACCCCTCCTGCTTGTCATCTATGTTAGAGAGGGACAAGTGACATGTCTAAAGGGACTTGTTAGAAGAATAGCCAATACAACTTGTTGTCAGAAAGGGTTCCAGTTTCTTCCACTTAAGTCCGAGAGGCACCCGGTTGGCACTGAAGGAATATAAAGGAGTGGATCATCCCTACTGCACTCATAATTCACAAAACAGGTCAGAAACAAACTTCAGATGTTAAAATCTGCTCAAAACTATTTCTTATTTGAAAAATATGAAATGAAGCATACAGAACGCTCCAAATGATATTTGAATAAACCAATATGTCCGATATTGATAAAAATATTCAAATTACTACTGAAAATGTTTGAAATAAAGTCCAAATTGCATAAAATGAATAAAGTAAGAGGAAATGGATGCATTTTCTCTAAGCACATATTTTTCATATTAAAGATATGAGTTATCAGAAGTGTATAAAGTGTTAGCATGTTTGTGCAGGATTACAGTAAAGTTATTTCACAAAATACAGCCATTACAGAGCATATTTCACAAAGTACAGTATTTCAAAGAGTTAATTGTGCATTTGAATGTTATTACAAGCTCAATGAACAGTTTGTTTGCATATAATTACAAGGGCCATATTTTCAGTGTGTTTGTGCATACTTTGTGGGCATGGCAGACAGATTTTGACAATAATACTGCAGAAAACTGGAGTGTGTATGAGCAAGAATATGACATTTTTATACAGGCTCCATTTTCTGATAAAGATGACTGTAAAAAGGCATTTATTCTACTTAATTTTAGTTGGATCAGAAGCCAGTGAAAGGGAGCATTCATTTGTGCATGCACCTGCTATCTATACATAAGAGGGGAAAAAAATTGTCATATTGTTGTACCAGCTGAGTCAAGGGAGGACCCTGAGTGCTTAAAATGTAAATTCAGAGAAATGTGTAACCCCCAGACAAATGTTACAATGGAAAGGCACTTATTTTATACAGGAGATCAAAAACCTGATGAAACTTTTGCAGCATACATAACTGACTTGAGGAACGAGGTTAAAGTGTGCAGATTTGGTGATTTAAGGGATGAGTTGATAAAAGACAGACGTGTGTGGTAATAAAAATGATGCTGTGAGAAAGATTTTGCTTTGCGACAGTGATTTAACTTAAAATAAGGCCATTCAGATTTATGAGCTCACAGAAAAGCACAAATATGTTTACAAATGGGAATAGCTCTAGAAGGCACGGTGACAAAGCTCACATTGACAGTATGCAGCATATGGTTAAAAGAAACAGGCCCGAGCACATAGCAACAACTGTAGCCCATGCAACACTCACTGGTAAAGCGCAGAGCTTTCTGGCAAATTCCAGAGTTCGCACAGTCTCAGTGAAGTCTAAGAGTGAGTCAGCAAACAGGCACAAGGGTGAAGGTGCGTGCTTACCCATTTTCATTGCCAACTGTCGTAATTGTGGTGGAAATCATGAATCTAAAAAGGAGAAATTTTTAGCTTTTGGTCAGCAATGCCACAAATGCAATACGTGGAATCATTTCAAAAGGTTTTGTAAATCAAAAGGCCCACATTCTTTTATTAAAAGGGAACATTTCAAGAAATGAGTTGATCAATTAGAGAGCTGTAACCCTACTCTTTATGTTGATGGTGTGTCAGTGCTTTATGAAACAGTTAATGAAGTAGACTTAAGGACAAAGAATGAAGTATTTTGCACTGTTCGGATAAATGGAAAACCCATAGAGCTCAAAGTTGATACAGGTTCCAAGTGCAAAGTTATGGCAGCAGAAACATTTGCTAGAGTATGTCATGGTGAAAGGCTTGATTTGGCAAGGTGTGCAAAGCTTATTGCTTATGGTGCTGATGAATTCAGACTGAAGGCTCAGAAGTGCTTTCATGTTTCTCTGCTGGAAGATGCTACGACTTATTTTGTGTGTTCAAGAGGCATGTCCAGTCATTATTAGGGCTCAGAAACGGTTTGAAAATGAGACTGCTTTCATTTAATAAGGAAGTCCATCAAGTTTACTTGAAAGACCGCTACTCTAATTTAGTCCAGTACAGTTTTTCTACCTATGTTGATCTTTTCGAAGACAAACTAGGGAAGCTTCCAGTTGTGTACCCATGAAGTTAGACCCAGATATCGACCCAGTTATCAGGCCAGCTTGAAAAGTTCCAATAGACCTGGAGGACAGAGTTAAAGCCGAGCTAAACAAAATGGTGCGACAAGGTGTTATTCGTCCAGTTGCAAAACCAGCTGAATGGGTGTCTTCCATGGTGGTCGCTCATAAGAAAAGCTCAGATGATATCAGAATATGTACTGATCCACGAGATTTGAACAAAGCACTAAAGAGACATCATCCAATGTGCACAGTCAAAGTTGCAGCTCTGATGCCAAGTGTTATTGTTGTTTCTGTCTTAGATGCAAAGAGTTCATTTTGTCAAATTCAGCTTGACAAGAAATCATCATTCTTAACTATGTTCAGTACTCTGTTTGGCAGGTACAAATTTCTCAGAATTCTATTTTGTATAAATTCTGCAAGGGAAGTCTTTCAATGTGCAATGGAGCAACTTTTTTCAGGGTACCCTTGTGCTATTACAGTAGACATATTAGTAGGAGGTAATGGTGAAGCTGAGCATGACAGAAACCATGGAAAGGTTCTGGAAAAAGCACATCAAGTGAATCTGAAGCTCAATCCACAGAAATGCAAATTCAGGCTATAAGAGGTTACTTATGTTGATCATTTATTTACCAGTTCAGGCCTATGACCAAACCCTTCAAAGCAAACAGCCATTCTCGAGATGCCAGCTCCAGACAATGCTCAAGCCCTGCAATGTTTTCTTGGCATGGTTACCTATCCAAGAGAGTTCATACCAGACTTAATCCAACTTTTAGCACCACTTAGACAGCTGACAAATATGTATCCTGGTCTTGGTTAGAGCAACACCAAAGAGCATTTGATGTCCTGAAACAGAGAATTGCTAGTCCACCAACTTGCAGATACTAAGACATTCACAAGCCAGTTGCTCTTTCATGTTATGCTTCGAAATTTGGTCTTGGTGTAGTCATTCTACAAGAGGGTCAACCTGTTGCCTATACATCAAGAACTCTTACCCATAGTGAGATGCACTATGCTCAGATCGAGAAAGATCTTTTGGCATTGTGTTTGTATGTTCACAGTTCCAGGATTATGTTTATGGTAGACCTATCCAGATTGAATCAGACCACCAACCGCTAGTCACTACTTTGAAAAATCCTATGCATTCAGCTCCAGCCAGATTGCAATGTATGATGCTGAGATTGCAAAAGTATAATTTCAGTCTTGTCTACAAAAAAGGCAAACTTTTTTATCGTGCTGATACATTATCCAGATTGCCCAGAAACACCATGGAACAGCATGAGAATGAGGACCTTGATTTTGAAGTCATGGAAGTGAGAAACTTTTCTTCCACGCATCTTGATGAGCTAAGAGATCACACAGCCACAGATCCAGTTTTACAAAAGCTCAACCACTTAATCAAGGATGGCTGTCAAAGCAATCTAGTTATCTCAGGAAGTGCAAACTTATTTTCCATTCAAAGATGAGATTTTGTCTGACAAGGGTATCATTATGAAAGGTCCAAAAGTAATGGTATCATTATGAAAGGTCCAAAAGTAATTGTTCCAAAGTCCTTGCAACAAGAGTACATTACTATCTTGCATTGTGGTCACCCACGAACTGACTACCAACAGAAAGGCGAGAGGACTAGTATTTTGGCCTTCTATATCACAGGATACTGACAGAGCACTTTTATCTTGTTCCATATGTAACAGTTGAAAGCCACATCAACAGAAGGAACCACTTCAGCTAAACCAGATTCCTGAACTACCTTAGTCAACAGTAGCCACAGACATTTTTGAGTGGAATGGTTCACATTATTTGGCGTTAGTAGACTCTTTAATTGGTTCAAGACTGACCTACTTCTCAATCTAGCATCCAGTACTGTCATTACTAAGATGATGCATCATTTTACAGTCCATGGTAGTCCACACAAAGTTATTTCTGACAATAGTACACAGTTTACAAGCCAACAGTTCACACGATTTGCCAAAGAATGGGACTTTACTCATGTCACAAGTAGCCATGAGTATCCGCAGTCAAATGGTTTGGCAGAACATGCAGAGAAGTCAAAACGAGGCAATTGTGATGTTTTCCTGAATCTCAGATATATTCCTCATGATAAACATCTTGGTTCGCCTGCCCAGAAACATCTGTTGAGACAAACCAGAACCACATTACCACTCAGTAGTCAACTGTTGGTTCCATGTGTCAAGAACAACAGGTCAGTGAAAGCCAATCTGTTGAAGCATTTAACCCAGAAGTCCTACTACAATAAGACCAACAAACTGCTCAATCCATTACTAGAAGGAGAAGTGGTAAGGATGCAAATGTCCAAAGGTTATGATCAGATTGGAGTCATGAAGAATATCTTCCCAGAAGAGAGATCGTACATTGTGGAATCACAAGAAGCAGAGTTTTGTGGAATCAGAAACATCCGATACCTGTGAACGAGCCTATACCACAGCACATAGCCTGTGAGAAAGACCACCTCAGAGCGAGTTGTCCAGTGTTCCAATTCCAGAGGAATTTCCAGAGAATATTCCCATTCCTGTGACAGAGTCTTTCACCAAAGACTGACCCGGTTGCTAAATTCAGTCCAGATTGTTATGTTACGAGATCCAGTCGTATCTCCAGACCATGTAACAGATGCATGACAACTTAGAAACAAAAGTGTTCATGCCCAATGTCTATAATAATGCATGTCTAACTCTAATGTTGTTTTCCCTAAGGGCAATTTTTTTTTAAGGGAGGATGTAGATCAATATGTGCGTGTATGCACCTTTAAGCTTTCCAAGGGCTTGCAAAAGTGTATAGATACTGAGCACGTGCAAACCTGACTGCCATTTTGCAGTAAGCTGTTTAGATGCAAGTATGTATGGTCTGTCTGTTGACGAGTTTATATTTTATGATGCTGCTATCCATCCTGATGTGTTTCTATGTATTAAAGCATTTAAACAAAATACCCCACCTGCTTGTCATCTATGTTAGAGAGGGACGAACGGCATCCACATTTGTCAATTTCCAAGTTACTAGTTTTAGTCCTGTTCATCTCAGTCTCCCAAATCCTGTCTCTGCTTCATTTCCAACACACTCTTGATTCTTCAAGTCAACTCTTGTACTTTTTCTCTCTCTCAAGCATTTCCCATTGAAACATTGGAAAAGGTTTCACTGGCACAGTTTCTCTGTGGTCTATTATCAGAAGAGCAAGCAGCAGAATCTCCTTCTTTCTCACAGTTCATGTTTTGTTGGACAGATTTCTGCATTTCCTCCTTATCATGCTCTACATCAAAAAATGTTGTCGTCCCTCTAGGAAAGAATATTTTGAAGATAGCTGGGTAAAGCAGGTTGAATCTCACACCTGCTTTGTGACATTCCCTGAAAAGTGGAATAAATGTATTCCTCTTCTGCCTGGTGTACAGTGAGTAATCCATTCTCCACAAACTCACTGCCATGTGCCACTTTTAGTACTTTGTCCTTATGTCACAGTTTTGTCAGAATCAACTCCTTCTGATGATAGGACTGCATCTTTACTATGAAAGATCTAGGTTGCTTTCTCACAGCCAGGTTTGACGCATACACACAATGTGCCCTTTCAATTAACAACTCCTCCTGTGGAATATGTTTAATTGCTTATTTGTGCCTTCATAAAATCAATGCAGTCTGTTCCACCCAGCATCCCTGGTACAGAAGAAATTTTCAGGTTTTTCCTAAGTGCTCTGTCCTCTAATTCTGTTACTTTTTGAAACATCTCTTCTTGAGCAAACTCTTATTCAGACAGCGTTTTCTTCATTTTGATCTCTGATTTTTGCAGTTTTATCATCTCATTTGAATATCTGTTTAAGGCTTCTTTCATTTTTGTAGCCTTTTGTTATTTGAGTTGATATACTCAGTGTGTTGCATATTTTAAGCAGGTCTGTGTGCAGTTGTCTTATACTTCCTTCTAAGTTACTGGAAGTCATGTCTGGAGCTTGCACTGCTTTTTCCTGAACAGCAGCAGTACTCCTCACAGTCAGTGTTTTTTTCTCACCTTTTGTAGTTGATTTTCTTTCAAGTCCTCTGTATTTTTTTTCCTGGCATCCAGGCAGTGCACTTACTATCCAGGTACTGAAAGTTACCCAGTAATTAGTCTACTGGCTTTCTCTGTAGTTTGTTTTCACACTGGGATAGCTAGAATTAAGCTGTTACACAATGTGCAACCATCTTGGAATTCCCATTATCTAGTAAATGTTCATTATATTTACAAATGTTATATTATATATACATACACACACACACACACACACACACACATACATAGGCAAAATAAGTGCGTGCACATATATACATGCATACACATTATACACACACATATATATATATATATATATATATATATATATATATATAAAATGTGTGTGTGTGTGTATTTCTTTAAATGACATTGATCTACGTAATATAGATTTGATTTTTTTGTGGAGCTTTTCTCCCTGGCATCTGCTGAAAGAGGATTCTTGACCAGTCAGACTTTCCCAGTAAACAAATGTCAAACAAAATAAATATTCTTTGGCACAGTGCAGGAAAAGAGCAAACATGGGGGACAATGCCAGGACAAGGGCTAAGCAGAATGCAATTGCCCACACAGTACTGGTGGTGGCCTTTCCACACTCCAAACCTTAACAATAAATGAGGAACACTTTCTCACTGTAAGGAGTGATGACTGAGGCAGATGAAAATGCTGCTGGACTCAGAGGTAGTGTGGACACCAGCACTTTCAGACCTTTTCAACAACCACAGTCAGGCAGTGTGGAAGGTAAGTGTAGCGGATTTTACTACACTATGCTAAGATGCATTTGGCATAATACCTGTATACATATCCCCAATATACATTTCATCATCATGTGAGCCATCAATGTCAGGTACAGCACAAAGTCTACAGACAAAGGTATGGATTACCATTACATGATGTAAAAATAATGCCACCTGTCACAGGTCACATTAACTACATGTTGATGCACTTCTTCATGGGGTCAGCACCAAAAACCATCACAGCCTGAGCTTCAGCATCGCAGGCTAATGTTGATAGCTGAATGACCATTGAAGATGATGCCATAGCCATCACACATGCATGACACAGTCTGAAGACAGTGACACAAAGATGCAAAGTATAATGGCAGGGCTCACTACCACATGGCAGGTGGACAAGCTCAGTAGGCAGTGACAAGCTCAAAATCTCATGAGAAAGAAGAAGTTACATAACAGCAGGGGTGGGAGAACAGCAATTAGCTTAACACTTGCCTCTTGTGCACAGCCCAAACTTCTAGATGAAGAGGCTACCTTTTCAGAGGAAGCAGCACCCAATGTCACATTGCAGCACCCAATGTCACATTTCTACATAGGGGTTGCCAAGTGAAGATGCATTTCACAGTTAATTCCAGAGGCATGTGAGGTCTTTGCTGCCCAACACCAGATGTGCCGTGACAGTTTATGCCAAGGATACGGACAGTCAGGTAAAATTAGAGTACTGTAGGATACAGATACAAAATTTTACAAATACATGGGGATTGTGGGGGTCAGGGACAATTCCATGATGATTCTCATGTGCAGCATAGGTTACTCTCACAGCATCCATGTCAGCCTTCAAATGCTTAACACACACTGGGAACATAGCTGGATGTGGATAACAGACCGTCTGCACATGTGGTGAACAAGTAGGCTGAACACTAGGTATACCACAAGAAAGTGTTGCAGGCATTCATGTGGATTTCCCCAAGAAACTGGTCAGGCCTCCGACTTCTACATGCTGTAGGGCCTCTCAGTCAAGATCTAGGTCCAGCAACACTGTTAGATCAACGTCAAGAGGCTCCCCTGCCTTCAGCAGATCCTATTTTTGGAGCAAGACAGCACCAAAAATCACATGGCATCAGTTGCTTGCAATCTATGAGAGTATTTCCCATACTGTCATTGGGGGATATTGTGTAGAACACCTTCCAAATATAACAGAAGTTTTTCATCTGCAACACAAACTGTACTCATCTTAAAGCACTTTATAGACTGGGCCAATGCAGCAGGTGTCTGAAACAGACTAAATAGACAATGGCAGACATAAAAGGCTTCCTTTTTCAAGGCAAGCAAATTGTCACAGTTAACTGTTCTAGATACTGCAGTGAAACAATCTAGTAAAGCTCTGGACAAGTTTCATAGCGACTGTTATTTCATACTTCTAAGTCTGCCAATATAAATAGTATTGGTGCCACCAACCCCACAACACTGTACAAATGACAGCCGAATAGATTTAAAAAAACTCTTGATAGATGGAGAATGTCTTATGTACAGTACAGGTTTAATCACGCACTATTCAGCATATCTGCCTGAAAAAGTGGTAGCTCAGATGGATGCAACAGATCCCACAGCACTAATCAAAGACAGTACAGGAAGTTTCCGGAAGCCTGGCCAAGTTTGCCCCAGTAGTATAAACACCACCTTGGGTCTCATCTGAAAACAGGTCACTAGCCTAATGGGACTAACCTGCCCAACAAACTCGAGAGAGACTAGACAGACAAAATAAACATATATCCCAAAATTAACATGCCTTAAGTATTACTTGTGTGAATCATTTGCACTTTCACCAAGAAATGTTACGGCCTATTGCTGCAGACTAGATGCCACCTCTTCACCCAAGCAGGTCTACTTCACGATGTCAAAAGTCAACAATATCGAAGCTGATATTGTCGGCACCACATCGAAAGCGCAGAACATCATGCAAGTAAATTGAAATCTCTGTAGGGGGAGATTTCCATTTACCTCAATGTAGTGCGGTCTCAAAGTTGGAATATTTAAGGAGGGGGGTGTGCAGGGAGGCCTACTCCCCCTGCCTACGCTAGTTAGTTTTTATTCATTTATTTCTTTTTTTAAAACGTTATTCGATGTTTTATTACACTGATCACTAGAGGTCGACCTTTAGTGATTCGATGTAGTAAGATTTCGATAACATGATACAGACACACCCAAGCAGCTATAATTTAAAAAAAAGGCTGCCAGAGGGTATGCAGTGCTATTGCAGCTGGCTGGCACTGTTGCTATCATTACTGGCGGGAGAAACGGAGGAAGCTACTGCCAATATCAGTGAATGGCTGTGGCAGTTGCACACCAGACTGAAGCATGATCATGCTGTGCAGAATGCAGCAGGAGGTAAACATCCTACATACATAGCATGGTCATACTGAAGGTTACCCCCAGACTCCTCCAGCCAGTGGAAATTGCTTTAAGCAGGCCCTTCATTCAATGATTACCAGTGTCTGGGCAAGGCAATGTAGAACAGCTTCTCAGCAGCTCCTGAGGGATTACAGACTAACATCATTAACCATTGATCAAGTGGGTAGCCTTCATCATCTAGAAAATAAAAAGTACAGTTTTGTACCTACCATAAATGTAGATGTTCGAAGATCCACATTGCTGCAGTCCTTACACTTGGGTAGTCCGCTGTCCTCGGTCGGCCCGAATATCAAAGTATTAGGCTGACGTCGGTCAAGGCGCTTAAGACTGACATCAGGACGTCAGGGTACAAATGCGCATGACCGACGTCATATCCTCAGTCTTTTCTTGCCCCAGATGTCAGAAGACCCTAAACAGAAAGGTCAAAACCAAAAGACAGCAAAAAACAACCAACCACCCTTGCACTAACCATATGTACAATATATACAATATTCACAATATGTACAACCCACACCACACAACCGCCTCTAACTACAGAGGGGAAGGAGGGAGGGTAAATTGGACTGCAGCAATGTGGATCTTCGAACATCTACATTTATGGTAGGTACAAAACTGTACTATGTTCTTCATCTCACATTGCTGCAGTCCTTACACTTGGGTAGAATCCCAAAGCAGAGATAAGGGAGGATGGCAAAGCTATAAAGCAGTAGGAGCTGCCAAAATGCCCTGTAAAATTGCAGTGGCAAAACCAGCCTTCGATTTAGAGTAAAGTGGAAGGTGATAATGCTTAGAGAAAGTATGCACTGAACTCCAAGTAGCTGCCTCCAAAATATCTTTAGTTGCCACCCCCCTTAAAAAAGCTGTAGAAGTGGCAGTAGCCCTAGTGGAATGAGGCCTAATCCCAGCTGGAATCTCCTTACCATGATGGGAATAACAGAAAGCAATACAAAACCCAATCCACTTAGAAATAGTTTGTTTTGACACAGGCTTGCCCTGAGAACCCAAAGCAAAAGAAACAAATAACTGCTGAGACTGCCTGAACCCTTTAGTTCTGCTCAAATAATATCGCAACTGCCTGTGTATATCCAAAGTGTGCAAAATCTTTTCCCCTTTATTTTGGGGGTTTGCATAAAAAGTAGGCAAATGAATAGTTTGGTTTAAAGCCACACTAGAAACCACTTTAGGCATAAAGGATGGATTAGTACGCAAAGATACCCTATCCTTATGAAAATTTAAGAAAGGCTCAACCGCCATAAGGGCCTGTAACTCAGAAACCCTTCTTGCAGAGGTAATGGCCAACAAAAAAGCAGTCTTCCATGATAAATATTTCAACTCAGCAGTAGCTGCAGGCTCAAAAGGTTGTAGAGTGAGTTTCTCCAACACAAAATTGAGATCCCAAGCAGGAGTAGGAGCTCTCCGTGGGGGTCTTATATTCTTTGCCCCTCTAAGGAATTGCTTAAACAAAGGCTGAGAAAACAATGGTGGGTCACAGTCATAGTGAGCAGAAATTGCTGCAGCGTGAACTTTAATAGAAGAGAAGGACAAACCTTTGTCCAGTAACTCAGTAAGATATTGAAGAGCCATACTTAAATTAGGCTTAGAAACATCAAATTCCTTTGCTGTACTCCAAAATAAAAATCTCTTCCATTTATCTGCGTACACTTTCCTTGTACTAGGCCTTCTGGCCTCCAAAATAACATTCAAAACTTGCTGTGGAAGCTGAGACCCTCCAGGGTTTAAAACAGAATATGCCAGGCTGTCAGGTGAAGAGAGTGAAGTTTGACATTGAGTAAATGACTGTTCTCCTGAGACAGAAGGTGTGGAATCGAAGGCAAAGGCCATGGAGGCTCCGTACCAGACTTCTCAGTAATGGGTACCAGTGCTGTCGAGGCCAATCTGGAGCTATTAAAATCATCTTTGGCTTGTCCTGTCTGACCTTCAGGAGTACCTTTGGGAGGAGAGGCAGAGGTGGAAAGGCATACACATGAAGATTGCTCCAATTGAATGAAAGAGCATCCACTTTCCAAGCTGTGGGATGAAACCTTTTGTGCAAAACTTTGGCAGCTGGTAGTTTAGTGGAGAAGCGAACAGATCTATGTCTGGAGTTCCCCATGACACTGTCAATTTCTGAAATACATGAGGATCCAATTTCCACTCGTGGGGATCCATAATTTGCCTGCTCAACACATCTGCTAAGGAGTTCTGTGCTCCGGCAGAAACCTTGCCTGAAGATTTAGCTGTAAACTGAGAGCAGTCTCCCACAAAATCATTGCTTGTCTGCATAGAGGATAAGAATCGTTCCCCTTGCTTGTTGATGTACCACATGACAGTTGTGTTGTCTGTCAGAACCAACACCTGCCCTGGAAGAAGTAAATCCTTGAAAGCTATTAAAGCAAATTGGACTGCTAACATCTCCTTCAAGTTGATATGTAGATGTTGAAGTCTGGCAGGCCACGTGTCTTGTATCCACTTTCCATTTAGATGAGCTCCCCAAGCTTTGTCTGAGGCATCTGTCGTTAGAATTTGACTCGCCTCTGGCCGGGTCACAGAGAGTCCCTTGTTTAGGTGACATTCCTGAGCCCACCACAAAAATTCCTTTTGAATGCAAGGTATTATCTGAATGACAGTGTCCATATCTTGGCAGTGCTGTGTCCATACATTTTGAGATACCATTGTAGCTTCCTCATATGCAGTTTGGCATTGGGAAGCACCAGAATACAAGATGCCATGAACCCCAAGGCTTGAAGGACTGTCCTTGCAGTCAGCCTGGACTGATGAGACAATTGATGGAAGTAAAGAGAAAGATTCTTTTGTTTGTCCGGGGTCAAAAAGGCCATCTGGGATGCTGCATTCAGTCTCACACCCAGAAAGCACATGTCCTGAGAGGGTACTAGACTGGACTTTATTTCGTTCACAGAATACCCCAGGCATCTTAGCACTGCTATCACATATTGCAAATGATGAAGAAGTTCGTCCTTTCCTTGGGCCAGAATCAGGCAATCGTCCAAATAAGGATAGATTTGTATTCCTCTTAGCCTGAAGAAAGCAATCACTGGAGCCAGAACCTTCATGAACACTCTGGGCGCAGTAGATAAGCCAAAGGGCAATGCAGAGAACTGATAATGAGAAGTCCCAGCTCGAAAACGCAGATACTTCCTGCAACTTAGCCTGATAGGAACATGAAGGTAAGCCTCCTTGAGATCCAGAGTCACCATCCAGTGATCTTTGCCCAGCAGAGGTAAAAGCTGTTGTAACGTCAACATTTTGAACTTGGGAATGTCCAGATAAGTGTTGAGGATAGATAAATCCAAAATTGGTCTCCACGTGTTCACCTTCTTTGGTACTAGGAACAGCCGAGAATAAAATCCTAGGCCCACTTCTGACAGAGGGACCGGTTGTATGGCCCCTATTTGGAGCAGCAGAGAAATTTGTTTGTGAGCCTCTAGTCTTTGCTGAGGAGGAACGTCCGGCATGCCTTTGAAAGGAGGCAAGGTATGGAAATAAAACCTGTAACCTTGGTGTATGATATCCAGTACCCATTTGTCTTGGGTAATCAAAGTCCAATTTTCCCTGAAGAGTGCCAACCTTCCTCCCAAAGGTGCTGCCAGGCAAGAAGGATCTGGCAGCTGAAAAGGTAGGTCATTGGGCCTGTTTACGAAAGGACTGGCCCCTGCCCTCACCTGAAGATTGTGCAGGAGAACTCACTGTTCTAGGTCTGAAGGAGCTCTGAGCTCTACCCCTACCACGTCTAGATCTACCCCTAGACTGTGAAACATAAGAAGGGTATGTCCACCCCTTAGCAGGCCAATTCCTACTAAACTTCGGAGGCTGGACTTGCAAAAAATCTTTAACAGTCTGCATAGACTTAGCCTTGTCTTCCATTTTCTTCAAGACTGACTCAACAGGTGAACCAAACAACACATCAGACTGTAAAGGAGCATCCAAAATCCTTGTCTTAACATGTTCAGATAAATTCTGATCCCTCAGCCAGGCGTGCCTGCGAAGAACTGACCCAGTGGCAGCCACCCTAGACGAGGCCTGTACAGCATCAAAACCACATTGTAAAGAATGCTTACCCACCTGTTCAGAGACATGCACTAAATCTTGTAATTCCTTACACTCAATGCCTTCCGCCAGAGCATCTACCTTAGACTTCAGTTGAGAAAGAAGATAGTTCTGATATTTCAACATGTGAAACTGGCAATTCAAAGCCCTCATAGCTAAGGTGGAGGAAGTATAGACTTTCTTTCCCTATCTATCCCAAGCTCTGGCCTCTTTATCTGGAGGAACCGGATTTTTTACAACAGAGGCCTTGACACCCTTAGGTCCCTGACTAACAGTTTCTGGGTCCGCCCTAGGACTCTTATAAAGATATTTATGAGCCTCAGGCATCCTATAATACCTATCCGGTTTAACAGGAGCAGGAGGCAAAGAATCAGGATTAAGTGAAGCCTCCGCAAACACATCCTCCACAACATCCAGAACAGGAGGTATAGCCAAAGGCCTATGCTGGGGCAAAAACAAAAACTCCCTAAGCCTTTTCCTGGAATCAGAGAAGTCCTGACCTTCCCACTTAAAATGCTCCATCATGGAATGAAGAGTCTCTGAAAATGAAAAATCCTCTGGAGGAGAAGCAGAAGGGGCAGATTCATCTGCATCAGAATCAGAATAAGGAGAGTACTCCTGCAAGTCTTCAGCCGAAGACTCAAACATCTGAAGGCTGCTCAAAACTCCCCAACTCTGGTTCCACCCTAGGCCTCTTATCTGGAGGGGGCAAAGAACCTCTAATCAAAGAAATTAAATCTTCTGCCATTTTAAGCATGTGCTTCTTGGGCACAGATCCTGAAGAACTAGGAGTGACACCAACAGAAGCTAAACCTGGCCTGCCTCTGGGAGAAGCCTTAGAAACAGAAGGAGAAGGCCTAACCACCCTAGGAAGGGAGGGGAGTACAGTAACCTGAGAAGCCCCTTCAGCCTGACCTGCCTCCTGAGAGGCCACATCCTGCAATAACAAAGTCTCCCCCTGGGACTCCTGAGAAGCCTCCGTAGGAACACCCGGTTCCACTGACGCCTCAGAAGAACCAGCGTCCAGTACGGACGACTCTACTTGCCTGAGCTTAGCTGCCTTGTCTTTGCCCTTCTTCCTAGTTGCCCTCGTCCGAGCATCAGACGGCATCTTATAATTGCACCGCTTCCCAAAGACCAACCTGGCACAATCCAACCTTCGCTTAATAGTGCGCTTATTGAACCTAGCACAAAAGCGACACCCAACAACGTCGTGCTCAGGCCCCAAACAAGGAATACACAAAGTATGATAATCTCTATGCGGTATCTGTTTCCCACAAGAAATACAGTTATTCACTTTTTCTGACATCTGGTAAACCACTGAGGCAAGAAAAAACCAAAATATTCCCCAACGGGGTACTTAGCCAACTTTGACTCCGTCTGAAACTCCGAATTCGAAAAATTTCAGAACGCCGAACGGCACTTGCAACGCTGCTTCTGCATCGGACCATGCGGCAAAAAAGACTGAGGATATGACGTCGGTCATGCGCATTTGTACCCTGACGTCCTGATGTCAGTCTTAAGCGCCTTGACCGACGTCAGCCTAATACTTTGATATTCGGGCCGACCGAGGACAGCGGACTACCCAAGTGTAAGGACTGCAGCAATGTGAGATGAAGAACATCAGGGAGAGGACACAACAAAGATGGAGTTGATATTACTCAGTACTAGCTAAGCCACTACACAGATGCAGAAATAACTATAACTATGGTGGCAACAGAAATAACGGTGGCGACATAAGTTTGTATTTACCAACTAGGTGACCATGAGGAATCCTGCCATGTAGGAAGAAGTCATTGAGCTTTTGTGCCAAATATGGCAATTATGGATACTGGGTTGACACATTTGTGAATGTACCTCCATGCATCGCACACTGCCCATCAGCTATGGTATGGTAGCCTTTCTTGTTCCCGTACGGTTTCTGATAAATGAGATGTTTCAAGCAGCTGAGAAGCAAAAAGTATATTCTTCAGAATAACTGTAGCAAACTAGGAAATCATTTGGTACAAATGTAATGAGTGGCTTGCAACTTTCATTCTGAATAGTGCACACACAGCGCTAAAGCTTCATTCCTTCCTGCAAATGTGATAATAGCATTCAGAAACTGAATGCCAGTATTAAAGTAGCACCACTCAATTCCAGGGTGGCTGCTCCCTTCGCCCTGGCCTGGTTACACTTCTGCTATTTGGAGTTTACTGTATAGGAGATCTCAATTATGGCCTTCACACTTGTTATGAAGTGTAAGGCTAACCTACCTTTTGGGAAAAAAAGGTTACATGCTTAACATGACAGATCTGTACGGGCAGTTTCATCTTTAATCACCTCTAGGAAAAACCGGCAATTAGTTCAGCTCATAAAGCTTCCCAGGCTACCTTAGCTCCCCCTTAATTACAATCCTCTGAGCTTAAGGTCCCCTCCTCAGACCTAGGAAGCCCACAAGCTGACACCTACAAAAGAAAATCCTAAAGAAAAAATCTGTATCCAAAACAGAGTATCCAGTAGATTCCTAGTCAAGAGGGCATGAATGACAATAACATAGTGAATGGTGCAGCTGTATCATCATGGCAGATACAACTTTTTTTATCTGATAAGAGTTTCAACTCCATCACCTCTAAGATAAAGTACCCAGTTAACTCTCCATGGTGGCTCATCACAAAACACTCAGATTATGCCAGCTCCACAGGCAGAGCTTACCAAGGAGCCGACATCCAGCGTATAGTATTTTACAAAAGTATTCAGTGATGCCCAAGTGCTAGTCACAAAACGTCATCCACTGAAGCATTTCTGAAGAAACACCTGAAAGGCATCCATTAAAGCAGTATGATAATTGAAAGCCTGCATTAAAGATTGCAGTGATTTTGATGGCTTTCTCTTTGCTAAGAAAGTAACTCTGGATACCGTTTGGTTTTATTTCTTGCAAGTGAAGCATATAAAGAGCTGGTAATGCTTTCCTATAGTTTTGGTTCTGTCTAAATAAAATCTGAGGTGTCTATGGACATCCATACAGAGCAACATACTAGTCATCCCGGTTACAACAGTTCAGAAAGATAAGTGGAAGACCAAGTGACCATTTTACATTACATTCTGTATCATGCATGGGCATGAAAAAAAGAAAGGTATGCAATAATACTGCCTTAGCAAAAATTATGTATGGTGAATGAGCACCCAAGGTCTGCAGCTCTGAAATCTTTCTTGCTGAAGCAATGATCACCAAGAAGAGAGTCTTCCAAAAAACTTAGTGTCAGCATTGGGAAAGGTTGCAAAGGAATGCATGTTAGTTTCACTAAAATAAACATCCAATGGAAGAACTGGATACTTTAAAGCCAAATGCAAGAGAAAAGTCCCTGTTAAATTTTGCATACCTTAATAAAAGTCAGTGAAACTGAATTTGTTGTCTGGTTGAAGTTAGAAATGGCTGCCAGGTGAACTTTGTGAAAAAACTTGAGCCCAAGTCAAAAATCTAGGAACAATATTCTGGAATGCTATGGATCAGAGCTAAAAATTGCTGTACACTTTGGGTTATAGTCCTTGCAGAGAAGTGTGCTCTGTTGGTCTCTGGGCAAAACACAGGAATTGGACCATCATTACTGGGTGAGAAGAGTCCTTGACCATCACTGGAACTGGAGAAACCCTGTAGACAACTTCAAGGTGCAAAAAGTCCATTTAAGGCCTCCTGGATGGGTGGGACAAGAGGCTGTTTGCGGACTTCACAGACAAGGCAAGGCCAAACCAGAGAGAACCAAACTTCTTGGAGGAAGAAAGAGGCTGTAAGAAAGACCGATTTTGCTCATTTCAGCCTTCCAAGTATTTTTTCAATAAGGAGAAATGGAAAAGATGTAAAGACTTGAGGGCTGCTTCTAGATAATTGCATCCCTGTGGATCAGCACAAAGGAAATGAGGGAAAAAGTAATAGCTGCCATTGTAGCTGGATAGGCCAACAAAGCGGTTACAGCAAGTTTTCCATCCACTGACTAAACAGGGTCCAAGCAGTTGAAAGAATGAAGGTCCATTCATGTGACAGAAGACAACAGAGTCTGTCCATGAAATAATTAGCCTGACCTACAATAAGGTTATCAGAGAAAAGGGCTAGAGGCAAAAGCCCATACCCAAACTTTCATGGTTTCCCAACATACAGAATAGGGCTTGGGTCCCCTGTTGCTTGCGTGCTTGTTTACTTACGAAACCACTGCCATGCTACTGGAGTCGATGGTAACTGCACTAGGAGGAACACAGCCTGGAAACACTCAAGAAGAGAATCTAGTATACTGATGTGATTATTCATCTCTTCGGCTGACCAGACTGCTGTGGGTTAGGGTTAATGGTTGTGTAGACAGGACAGGACAAAGACTTCCTCTTGGGAGATCGGGGACTGAAATTCTCTTCCCCAAGACAAACTGGAAGTGACAGTCCACCAAAAACGGTCCTTACACTTTTAAAAATCCTTACTGGAGCATTAAGAAGTACTAAAAAATGACTCCACTGTACCACGAGAATGCAGTGAAGGATCTTGATAAACAGGCTGGCATAAGGAACCAAAAAGATTGCAGAAGTTATCACACCCAGCACTTTAAAAAAAAAAAGAGGCAGAGTCAGAACTGTTGAACATCTGATAGGTAGCCTTTAAAGAGAAAAACCTTATCTACTGAAAGATATATGAGGCAAGTCAGTATTCAAACTGCAACAAGTGAAGTTTAAAGACCAAGAGGGTGTTATTTCAGACTTTGCAAGGGTGAACGTTATGCCCAAGTAATGAAGAAAAGATTGAGAGGCAACCCACTGGAAACAAGTAGGCTCCCCAAGGATGGACCTGCCAAAAGCCAGTCATCCAAGGATGGCAAAACTCTGGAACTTTGGAAATAAACAGCTGCTGTGACTATAGATACGCACTTGAACACCTTGGGGCTGTGGTGAGATCACATGACTAGTGCCCTGAACTGACTGAAAGCGAGCTGCTGCTATTCTATAAAATGAATCTCCTGGATTTCTTTATAATTTTAATGTCAAAGTATACATCATGCAAGTCCCAAAGATCAAATTCAGTCTCCCTTAAACAGCAAAGGCCAGACTGGCACCATCACAACAGAGAGAGATCCTTGACGACATATTAACTAAAGCCACCCAAAATGAGAATGGGTGGGAGGCCAGTTTCCTTTTTGGCACAAAATAGAACCTTGTGTAAAAGTTATGCACTTTCTGGACTGTGAAACCTCTTGGGTGGCTCTTTTTAGTAGCAGGCACATGGCCTTTTGCTATGCTGCAGCCTTCTAATGTAGTGAAATGTCGGGAAAACAAAATAAGGATTGGGAAGAAAGAGAAGTGAATTGCCTCAGGACATCAACACAGAAAAAAATTATTAACAAAGGAGGGAAAAGCAAGTTTCTCCCTACTATACTTAAGCCCATTCATTCTGAGTCCACTACAGAAAAAGCAGTTTGGACGGCTGTCATGCAGACAGACATAAGGGATGTTTGTGCCCTTGCTGGCATCCTGGCAGATTTGTTTTTATATTTTTTTACCTAATTCTATTGTCCGGGATGTGTGACAAGCAACTTGCTTCACTGCAGAAGCACACCACTAACTTTCTACATGGGTGCATGTTGCCACAATCTATTATGAAGGCTGTCACCATTACTGGTGGCTTATAGAGCCCAATGTCTTCCCTTAGACCATCCATATGCATCCCAGCCCCTCTGAGGGTACCAGTACAGTATACAGTCATCTGTATCCTACCTCCCCCAGGACAAACATGCCCACTCTCCACTGCCAGTGCTATCAAGCACCAAATTCACTAAGGGAACTCTGGGCCATAGTTATGGCCTATTCCTCTATACCACCAGCACCAATTAATAGCTTATAAATAAGAAGCTTTTTCCTCCACTTGTTTGATTGGCTTCTCAGTGACAGTCAGGCAAGTCTTAAGAGATGCAAGAACTGCCCTCCGGAGGAGGTGCCCCATGACCCCGAGCTTTTCAGAGGACCACATTCACTGGAAACACACTTATTCCAAAGACTACTGCATCTTTAAATATGTTTTCCAGACCAAGAATTACCCTGCTGGGACAAGCTGGGGAGTGCCATGTGGAGACACCTGCATCATAAGCAACAAAACTTGCCATGAGACTAAAATCATGACATAAAACACCAAGCTTAAAGGGATGAATTCAATGAAAGTCCGTCCTAACCAGAAGACCAACAAATGAGTCCTAAAGCTGAGCACAACAGAAAAAGAAGTTATGTACTCACCATAACGTTCCATGTTTGTAGTCCATCTCGCCCTTCTTTCTTACATATGGGTTCGGAGCCAATCCTCGGCTCCAACTAGGCCGATTACAGAGCTTGAAGTCTCTAATTTGGTTCGTAGCAAGGTAGGTTATCCCCATAACGCACTACTAACAATCCCCAGATCTTGTTTGCTGCTGTCTATAATAGTGATACAGAAGAATTTCCTCAAGAAAAAACAATAGATGAAAGGTCTCCAACTCTAAGGAAGATAGATATTATCTTGTCTCCAGATCCTCCAAGGATACATGGATGGGGGTAGGTGGGTGGGTTTGTAAGAATTTAGGACGAGATGGACTACAAACATGGAACGTTATGGTGAGTACATAGCTTCTTTATGTTCTGTAGTCTTAGCTCGCCTTCATTCTTACATATGGGACAGCGTCCCTAGCACCTTTTTCTCTGGTGTCTCATGGAAATGTACTCCTAAGAACCATGAAACCAAAGGAGGCTCTACTCTTGGAGGCCAAGTCCAATTTGTAAGGAGTAATAAAGGTAATAGGTGTAGCCCAAGTTGCTGCTGCACTTATACTGGCCATTGGAATTCTGGCTTGAAAAGTGGCAGATGTAGATATAGACCTGGTGGAATGAACTTTAATTTTAAATGGGAGTTCTTTGCCATTACAAGAGTAAATAAAAGATATGCAATTTGAAATCCAGTTTGATAATGTTATCTTGGAGACTGGCATTCTTTTTCTCGTCTCCGAAAAAGATATAAATAATTGGTCTGATTTCCTAAACTCTTTGGTTCTATATAGAAAGAACCTTAGCTGTCTGTGTACATCAAGCTGATGAAACTTATATTCTGCTTTGTTTATATGATTTGGAAAAAATACTGGCAGTTCAATAGTTTGATTAATATTTGATTGTGAACAAATCTTGGGGACGAAGGAAGGGTTAGTGCGAAGGGAAACTCTGTCTCTATGGAATATCGAATGAGGTGTGACAGAGTGCTTGCAGCTCTGACACTCTTCTGGTGGATGTAATTGCTACCAGAAAAATGGTCTTCCATGAAAGGAACTTTAAATCACGTGTATGTGAAGGTTCAAAAGGTGGCGAGGTAAGTTTTGAAAGAACAAAATTTAAATCCCAGGAAGATGCAGGTTCTTGAAAATGAGGTCTTAGTAAGGTAGTGCCTTTTAAAAATTATTTACACAATCTGTGAGCCATAAGATTAGGTTCATGTTGCCCTAAATGAAAATTGGAGATAGCTGCTAACTGAACTTTGATTGTAGCAGCAGCTAATCCCTGATGAAAAAGTTTGGTTAAAAATTCTAATACTAAGGAAATTGGGACTGTACAAGGATCTATGTTCCTAGCTTGTGCCCAAAGGGAAAATCTTTTCCATTTGCTAGCATACAATTTTCTTGTAAAAGGTTTATGAGATGACATCAGGATATATGTAACCGCAGGGGAGAAATCATAAAGCCTAACTAGGGATGGAAGTGGCGCAGCCATGCTGTCAAGTTGAGGGTGCAGAGACAGGGATGGAACGTGCCTGACATATGTGTCAGAAGGTCTGGTACTGGGTCCAGAGTCCATGGATCGTCCAGAAGGTGAGGCCCGAGGAAGGGGAACCAAATCGGACGAGGCCAGTAAGGAGTGATGAGAATCATTCTGCTTCCCAAAGGCTTTGCTTTCTGGATAACTTTCGATATTAGCAGAAAGGGAGGAAACGCATAAAGAAGTCCCGAGGGCCAATTGTGGACAAGTGCGTCTCTCCGGGGGGGGGGGGGGGTAAGGGTGAAGTACCTGCTGCATTTGGTGTTCAGTGGGGGGGGGGGGCAAACAGATTGCAGCAAGGCTGTCCCCATTTGCGGAAAATATGTTCCACAACTTTCTGATTCAGAGACCACTCGTGAGGCATCAAGATTGCCCTGCTGAGCTTGTCGGCTATCATATTGGTTCTCCCCGGGATATGCATTGCAACTAGAAAGCATTAGGAAGATATCACCCACTGCCAAACACGTAGAGCCTCTCGACATAGGGGGTAGGATCTGGTTCCCCCTTGTTTGTTTATATACCATACCACTGACATATTGTCTGATTGGATTGCTATCATCCCTAGAGGAAGAAAGTCGTGAAGTGCTTGCAACACTAGTAGCACTGCTCTCATCTCTAGAACACTGATATGCAAGTGAGCCTCGTGTTCTTGCTATGTGCCTTGGACTGTCCTTCCTAGATAATGCCCCCCCACCCTATCTGGGAGGCATCCATTGTCACAGTAGCAACAGGTTGGCAAAAAATGAATGGTCTCCCTATTGTTAGTTGATTGGACTGGATCCACCAACGAAGGTCCCTTTTGCAAGATTCCATTATTAAAAATGGGATGAGAGAGGCAGTTGCTGAAGAGACCACTGGGAAAAGAGCAGCCACTGTAGAATTCTCATATGTAGTCTGGCTAATGGAACTAGAGTTATAGTAGAGGCCATGGTTCCCAGTAGTTTGAGCACTGTCTTCGCTTTGACCTTGTGCTGGGGAAAGCAGGCTGTATATTTGCTGTCTTAGATTTTGCACTCTGAAGGAAGGCAAGCCATTATTGCGACTGTCTATTTCTGCACCTATAAAAGTCACATATTGAGGGGGCAACAAGACAGACTTTTCTCAATTTATAGTGATGCCTAGCTGAGTACAGACTTGGATGGTTGAATTCCTGGCTTGCAGAAGTAGGTGCCTGGTGGTGGCAGTCAGGAGACAGTCGTCCAGGTACGGAAACACTTGGAATTCAAGACGTCTCAAGTGAGCCATTACTACCACCATGCATTTGGTGAACACCCTGGGGCCTGTGGTGAGACCAAAGGGCAGAGCACAAAATTGACAATGACTGGCTCCCAGCCGGAAGCGTAAATGACTCCTTGATGCTCTATTTTTATGTGGTAGTACGTATCTTGGAGGTCTATGGACATCCAATTGTCTTTCCCTAACAGAGGGAGTATAGACTGTAGTGTTACCATTTGGAACTAGGACTTCTTCATTGATTCGTTTAACTTGCTAAAATCCAAGATGGGCTTCCAGTCCCCTGTTCATTTTGGCACTAAAAAGAATCTGGAGTAAGTTCCGAATCCTATCTGGTCTGCGGGGACAGTTTGGAAGACTCTCTTTTGAAGCAACTTTTGGACTTCTGTAGTTGCTTGATCCCTCTGATTGGGTGGAACATCTGGGATTCTCTTGGTTAGATGAGGTGGAAAAGAGAAGGGTAAGGAGTATCCTCTGAAAATTATCCTTTGTACCCACTTGTTTTGTGTGATGGCCTAGGCTTCTGGGTACACAGATAAAGAGACCCCCCGACTGGCTCCAGAGAAGCGCAGCCGGGCCTCACTTCAGGAGCGCTGATAGGGACGTCCACGAAAGGAATCACGGTCATCCTAGTTTTGCAGACCCCTCCCACACACACACACACACTTCTAGGGCAACATCTACCACTATTTCCTCCTCCTCTGCCTCTGGAGAAGGAATCACCTTGTGCGTCTGGGAAAAAATCTCTAAGATTTCTTGAACCACATTTTCCCCCCTCTCTGACCTTTAGGGTATGGTCTAGAAAGGACAGAAAAACGTACTCCCATGGCAGAGAGAGTCTTCCCTTCCTGCTCGCATCTGGTGAGTGTGTCTTTTACCTTTGGTCCAAACAGAGAGGAACCATCAAAGGGGGCATTGGTAAATGTAGATTTGAAGGGCTCCGCGAAGTTACACAAGCGCATGCAGGAGTGTCTCCTAAGGGAAACTCCTGAAACTGCTGCCCTGCTCGCTCCATCTGCTGTGTAAGATATCAGCCTTATGGAGGAGTTAGCAATAGAGTTTAAGGTGGACAACTGAGCAGTGACCTTCTCAGGGACTCCCTCAGTTAAAGTACCTTGGAGAGCATCTCCCAGCTCTTTTAGGAGATCTCTTTGAAGTCTAGTGAAATGGGTGAGATAATTCAGCGATCTGTGTGTAAAAGACGCTGAAGAAAAAATACGCTTCCCGTATCTGTCCATCGTTTGAGACTCTTTGTTCAGTGGGTGGACAGATGAGGATGTCTCTGCTAGTTCCTTCTTTGAAGCTGCAGCCACCACCATGGCATCTACAGGCACACCTTTGGTCAGAAAATCTTTTTCCTTAGGAGCTGAAAGGAATTTGTTCGGCCTTCTAGGTACTGGTTCCACGGTGTCAGGAGTTTCCCACACCTTTCCACTCACCAAATCTAACAGCTCATCGAAAGGTGGAGACACCCAAGAGGCTGAAGGTTGAGACCCGAAAGCCTTGAGGTACACTGACTTCTCATCAGAAGGGGTGACGGTGGGCCAACTGCCTCTCTGTTTCAGGATCTCTAGGATATCTATGAAGGAGATATCAGAGGATGACCTAAGGGACCCTTCTGACTCCTTGTAGGTGATGGACTCATCAGGGGAGTCTACATGCTTCCTCTTGCAAGTTTTCTTCAGAGAAGGCTCCTCAGAAGGATATTCTGGGGAGGTCTCAGAAGACTGGGGGCCACCCAAGGGGGGCTCCTGAGGTTGCAGGTCTCTGCTGTCATGAGAGAGGGATGGTGCTGAGACAGAGGTCGGGGCTTGAGGGGGAAGAACATCGGTACCCTTGTGCAGAGCTGAAGATCTAGGCCGCTCCTCATCATCTCAAAGGCAGATCCCCCCGGCTCAGAGGACACCACCGGTTCTGAAGAAGCAGAAGTAGCCCCCGGCTCTGGAGTGATTGGCTCCGAGACAGATGTAGGATCCGAGCTCAGCCGAGCCGACTCACTGACAGGTAGGCTCGGAACCAAAGAAGTTTGGGTCCAAGCGTCCCCATCTGGGCCAACTGGTGAGCTTCAGCTCCTAGACACCAGGGACGGCACCAAAGATGTCAGAGCAGAACTCTGCTCGGAGAAAACCACTTGGGGTGCTGGAACTGATGGTTCCACAACAAAAGGCATAGATAGCTCCGGCTCCGAAAGACCGGCATGGCTCGGAGGAGGAACAGAAGCAGGTAATCTGGCCTTAGATGGCTCCGGAACCAATTGGGTCTGAGCCGACATCAATTTGCTAGCACCAACTACTCCAAAAGTCTACGCACTACCCTCTCGACATCCTCATCAGAGAGACTCCTGAAGGATCTGGAAGACAAGGTAGGGGATCGAGATCTCTGCAAAATTGGAGATCCAAGTGTCAGGGATACCAGTAGTAAGTCTTTTGACTGGCTCCGAGGTATGGATTCAGCTACAGGCTCCGAAAAACTTGGGGCCGAAACTGGAAGGTTTATATCAATAACCTCAACGGCTCCGAAACTTTGGCAACTTTCTCTGGAGGTTCTGATTTGTCAGTCGGTGTCTGAGACTGCCTTTTTACTGACTTAACCTTCTCTTTTTTTGAAGAGGGAGACCTGCAGTGAGAAGAGGAAGAACTAGCTAAATCCTCCTCAAAGGAAGGTTTAAGGAGACCTTTCAAAATCAGTTTGTTCTTCCTTTCTTGGAGAACCCGGGAACTAAAAGAATGGCAAAAAGTACAAGTCTCCTGTAGATGTATGGCTCCCAAACAATAAAGACAAATACTATGCCCGTCAGTCAGGGACACTTTTTTGTGAACATTTATGGCATTTCTTAAAACCCGAAGGTTTATGGTCTTTAGATTCCTTAGACATAACTACCACAACGACGACAACAGACTATAATTGTAGACAGCAAAAAATGACAATAAGAAGAGAGGACAATGTCCTCTAACTTAAACGGGCCCAGCCCTGCTCAAGAAACAACACACAAGGGGGAAGAGCAATAGAGAGCAAGGTCCTCTAACTTAAATGGGCCTAGCCCTGAACAGAGGGGTAGGCAAGATAAAGAAGAGACAAGAAACAGTAAGGCAAACGTAGGTCCTTTAACTAAAGCAGACCTGTGCTTGAGAAAGACTAACAATAACTAGCACAACAAAGATGAAGGGATACCACTAAAGAAAAGGCCTGCGGACACAACGGCCAACAATTAGCAATAAAACTTCAGAAGAACACACACTAACTACTAGCAAGTTAACAACAGTAAGCTATTAATAATAAACTAACTTTACAGTAAAAAAGAACACTATAAATATTGGAAGAAAAAAATATTCCAACTTAGCCACGGCCAAGAAAGAGAACACTTCTGAACTCGTAGAGCGGCAAATGAGATCTGGGGATTGTTAGTACTGCATTATGGGATACCTACCTTGCCACGAGCCAACTTAGAGACTTCAAGCTTTGTAATCGGCCGAGTCGGAGCTGATGATTGGCTCTGAACCTATATGTAAGAATGAAGATGAGATGGGACTACAAAACATCAAGTTTTACCCCTTAACTATACACAAAAGACAGTTTAGTCATGGATTTTTTTAGGCTCATTTGCCCTTGCTGCCAGCCAATCATCCACCTTTGAGCCAACTGACACATCTGCTCCATCTTCACAGATTCAGTGAGTGCAAAAGTCTGCAGAAACATGTCACTAATTAGGCAGCCATCAGGGATGGTTTGAGGGCTTTTCTGTTTTGCAACATTACTTCACACACACACTTAGCTGAGAAGATGTCTGACATGAGATCTTTGCAGTTGAAGTTCCCTCACTTCCACAAGGGATGGTGCCTTCAAGCAGCCCCACCTACTAACCCCAAAGTAGATAAGTTAGAGTCCTATTGTCTTCCACATGAAAAATCACACCTACCCAGGATGCCATTAAAGGCACTGAAGCCTCCCGCATCCCTTGGGAGAGGCAGGCAGGCAGCCTATACCCCTTTACTCCTCTGCCACCCTGCTTAGCTTCACCAGAGTTGAGCCTCAAACAAACTGTAGTCACTTGAATGAGTTAGGGCTATCCTTTCACCTCAGAGCCAGGTTCGAGGATGGAATACTTAATCCGGAGATTACCAGGATTGAGGTTAGACCCAAAACATAAACCCCCTGAAATGAGATGGGGACTGCCTTCAAGAAGGTCGAGATCAGAATCTTCAATGCTGACAACTGTGTCAATATTTGAGCAATCAAGGTAGAAACATTAGCCCCTAGGGGCTATCAATGTTCACAGCGACGTTTGAGTAAACCAGTAGCTAAGTGGTTGATGGAACCTGAAGCAGTCCCACAGAAGAAGTGTCAGAAACAATGTCTGAGAAATCTGTTTATGAAAGCTCGCAAATCCCCATTTGTGTCAACAGAAGACACCTGAGGCCAAATCTTGTATGTAGTCCATATGGACCAAAACTGACCTACAGGATCCAATGGATGCACAGAAGTAAGGCCTACTGGTGCAACGTTTCACTACTGTGGCAACACTTTTGGGATTGAGGAATCTGAGCAAATCATTTAGAAAGAAAGCTATACCTGATGCATACTTAACAGACACTAAAGAATTTAAACATCCTCCTCAGCCTCTTTAGTGGTAGAATCAATTCACTTTGGGATTCTTGGGAGCAGAAAAAGCATAACAGTAAGAATTTTTCTCTTTGCAGAAGAAGCCTTTGATATGGAAGGAAAAGAACTGGACTCAACTCAGATCGTAGGGCAGCCCTATGCTTTTCTAGTTAAAGCAATTTTTTGCACTCCTTAAAGGTACAGAGCTTGAAAGAGAGAGAGAGAGAATAGTCCTCAAAAATATGAGCCTCTCCAAGTCATTTAAGATATGCTAAATGCTTGTCCTAGGGTGGAATTTTCACTCCACAGGGCCAACTGCAAAAAAGGACTGAGACTCAAACTTTTATCTATAGCTAGAAACAGTTACAATAGCAAAGGCAAACAATGAAATGTATATAAAAGCATTGTATCACACTCCCCAACAAAACAAGAAATCTATCAGACTGTGGACGAGGGGACAGTTAACAGAATTCAAGCTTGAACCAAGTATACAAAATGGTGCGTAAACCATTAATGAGAAGGGAAGCTGCCAAACAGAAAAACTGCTGAACACTAAAAAGCTGAAAAAAAAAACAGGATTAAAAAATGAAGGACCCGACTTGAGTGAAAACAATTTGAAGAAAAACACTTGGGAAACTCATATAATGGAATCTGAAAATTTACCCTGCTCTGGCACCCACATCTCTGATGAACAGAGGTAGTTAGTGAATTATGTTGTAACCAACAATCTCACCTATATAAACGTCCTAAACATAAAACTTGTGGGACATATTTGGGTCGCACATGTAGGCTTACTAAGGCCTTAGTGGTTGTTAGCCTAATATAAAACAATGAACCTAAAGCAGCATAGGGCCATTTAGATGAGTGACTGACAAGACATGAAGAGGAAGCCCCTGATACAGAGGATTGTGGTTAAACAGGAAGGTAATGTAGCCTGGGAAAGGTTTATGAGCCTAGCTGATTAAGTACTTGACCATATTAGTCCTACAGATGATGGAGAATGAAACTCCCAACATCAATATATTTGGGTACTGGGTAACCTTTTACCTGCCTTCTTTTCATTCTATTTTCTACCCAACCACTGTTTTCACTTCAGTAGAAGTTGGCTCCAGACATCACAACTAAAATGATTTTGTGCATTAGTACCATGCCAGCCCCCTTCCTATTCTCTTTCAGATGCAATGTTTCATCCTCTTACCGAAACAGAAACCATCCCACTTAATCACCTTAGAAAGTCTCATCTGAATGCTCTCCATTTGTACCACCTCAATAGAATCCTATACATCAGTCTTCAGAGACTCAACAATCCCATTAATGCAGTCCAAGTCTCTTATTAACCTTTATTAATGCTGCTACTATTAGCTCCACACCTTTTCTCTACAACTACTTTCAACAGTCAAGGAAATTAATATATAGTTAAACGTTTTTACTGCCAGTGTCCAAGTGTGTATAACCTTTCATGTCTTGGTATTAAAATCAACTGCTGCTTTTCTGCCCCCTTCTCTGCTTAATGGGGCATAATAGACGACCACTACAATTAATATTCTATTTACTGTGCCAGTCTCCCTCTAGTTTCCACAGTTCTACCATGAACACTGTGCAGTGTCAAAACAGTTACAAATGGGCATTGCAACATTCTGCCATTGATGTTTGTTCTATTATATATACATACATATATACATACATACATATATATATATATATATATATATATATATATATACACACACACACACACACACACATACATACACACAGCTTCTCTACCCACTACTACTAAAGGAATCTGTACATACAAATCCATTAATAAGACAGAAATAAAAAACATGGCTTAAACTGTATTTCTCAATTATGCACCTTGTAGCTACATTATTTCCATAAATGATACTTTGTTCTGCAAACATACTCGAACCACATTTCTCTGCCTTCCAAATTTTTCCACACTTTGGTTATTAAGAGTCCGCATTACAATGCCTACAACTTGTTTCTTGCTTGTTTATATTAAACTGTGTGCTCCTTTACATCACGTACTTTCAAAACTGTTTACCGAAAAATCCTATGTAATTTTATTAAATGACCATATCAAAACTGTATCAGAAATATAGTTTACTTTATTAAATTATTATGTGCGGTGCATATATGTACAACGGCTTCTCTGAAGCACATAATGCATTTAACACTGTCACATGGCACACACTAAAGTTATGCGATTACCGTTCTGAATGTGCACATTTGCCAGGCTTTGCTACTTCAGCACCACCTCTATTTCAGAGCTTTGTTAGTAAACAAAAAAGAAGTTATGTACTCACCATAACGTTCCATGTATGTAGTCCATCTTGCCGAACATTATTACGTGTGGGTTCGACTCGGCCGCTTTTAGAAAGCCTGAAAACTCCTGACTGGCTCGTAGCTAGGAGGTATCCCATGGTGCATGAGCACATTCCCCAGATCTTGTTTGCTATTAGTCTATATCAGGATAAGACAGAAAGAGGACAAAGGTCCAGAAGAATAAACTGTAATAAAGGCGCCCTTTATTGTATAAACCACTGTAGAAAAAACTGTTTCCAGATCCTCCAGGAAACAGGCTGGTGGGTGGGTTTGTAATAATGTTCGGCAAGATGGACTACATACATGGAACGTTATGGTGAGTACATAACTTCTTTATGTCACGTAGTCCCATCTCTTCTCCATTATTATGTGTGGGAGAGCGTCCCTAGCATTTTGAGTGGGTGGCTCACTGGAAAATACTTCTGAGTACTGTGGAACCAAACGATATCCCACGGTAATGGTGCTGCGGTAGCGTTGTCGCCTCACAGCAAGACGTTGTCCCGTTTGATTCTCAGCTAGAGCATCTTCTGTGTGTAGGCATGCGTGAATGTGCGTGCCTTCATTGAAGGTTGTGTGTCAGGGCTGGTAACTCGGCACGTAAAAATCCACTACCAAACATTAGCGGACCGGAGTTCCGCTGTAGTGACCCCTAACCGGGATAAGCCGAAAGACACAACAACCACCACCGTGGAACCAAACGAGGCTCTACCCCTGGAAGTTAAATCCAATTTATAATGGGAAATGAAGGTATGAGGGGTAGCCCATGTTGCTGCTGCACATATATTATCAATAGGCATCCTGGCTTCGAAGGCAGCAGAAGTAGAAAAAGAACTGGTAGAATGCGCTTTGACTTTAATGGGTAACTCCTTTCCCTCAGACGTGTAAATGAAACAGATACAATAAGAGATCCAGTTCGATAGTGTGACCTTAGAAAGGGACAAACCCATTCTTGTCTCAGCAAAGGAAACAAATAGCTGTTCTGATTTTCTAAATCCTTTGGTTCTGTGGATATAGAAACGCAGTTGCCTATGCACATCCAATTGATGAAATCTATACTCTGCTTTATTGGTGTGATTAGGGATGAACACTGGCAACTCGACTGTTTGGTTTAAGTGAAAATGAGAACAGACTTTAGGGATAAAAGAAGGATTGGTCCGAAGAGAAACCCTATCGTTGTGAAAAATTAAATATGGAGGTTTAACTGATGAGGCTTGTAGTTCAGAAACTCATCTGGCTGAGGTTATTGCCACCAGAAAAAGAGTCTTCCAAGACAGGAATTTCAATTGACAACTATGGGCTGGTTCAAAGGGTGGCAAAGTAAGTCTAGAAATGACTAGATTTAGATCACAGGGAGGAATAGGGTCTTGAACAGGAGGTCTTAACATCATGGAAACTTTAAGAAAAGATTTGCACAGTTTGAGAGACATAAGACTTGAATCATTAATCCCCACATGAAAATTGGATATTGCTGCTAGCTGAACTCCGAGTGTAGCAGCTGCTGAACCTTGGTGAAAAAGTTCTGAAAGGAACTCTAAGACAACAGGAATGGGAGCTGTAAATGTATTAACTTCTCTGTTATGTGCCTATATAGAAAATCTCTTCCATTTACTGTGATACAATTTTCTAGTCGAAGGCTTGTGAGAAGAAGTAATGATATGGGTTACAGCTGGAGACAGATCATGAAGTGTGACTAGTGACGGAACTGGAGCAGCCATGCTGTCAGTTTGAAAGTGTGGAGACTGGAACAAAGACAACCTGACGTGCGTCGAGAGGTCTGGCACTGGTTCCAGAGTCCATGGATAGTCTAACAGGTGAGGCTCAAGAAAAGAGAACCAAATCTGACGAGGCCAGTAAGGAGTGAAGAGGATCATCTTGCTTCTCAACAACATTGCTTTCTGTATGACCTTGGGGATGAGTGGAAAAGGAGGAAAAGCATAAAGGAGCCCTGGGGGCCATTCGTGGATGAGTGCATCTATTGGAGACTCTCCCGGAGGGGGGGATGAGGGAGAAAAAGGTGCTGCATTTGGCGTTGATGGGGCTGGCAAAGAGATCGCAGCAGGGTTGTCCCCACTTGTGGAAGATCAGACGGGCTACTTTCTGGTTCAAAGACCATTTGTGAGGTAACAATATTGCCCTGCTTAGCTTGTCCGCTATCACGCTGGATGTCCCCGGGATGTGCATTGCAATGAGAAAGCGTTGGGAAGAAAATTGCCCAGTTCTAAACTCATAGGGCCTCTCGACAAAGGGTATGATCTGGTTCCCCCTTGTTTGTTTAGATACCAAACTACCGACATGTTGTCTGTCTGGATAGCTATCATCCCTAGAGGGAGAAAGTCGTGAAGTGCTTGCAATGCTAGAAGCACCGCTCTCATCTCTAGGACACTGATATGCAGATGGGCCTCTTGATCTTGCCATGTGCCTTAGACAGTCCTGCCTAGATAATGCCCCCCCCACCCTATCCGAGAGGCATCCGTGGTCACAGTGGCAACGGTTTGATGCAGTACAAAGTGAGTCCCTGTGGTAAGATGACAATCCACCAGCGGAGATCCTTTTTGCATGAATCTGTGATCAGTATCTGGTGATGCAGAGGCAACTGCTGAAAAGACCACTGGGATGACAAGAGCTATTGGAGTATCCTCATATGCAGTCTTGCCTGGCAGTGGCGGTCAGGAGCCAATCGTCCAGATATGGAAAGACTTGGATTCCCTGACGTCTCAAATGAGCTATTACTACTGCCATGCATTTGGTGAACACCCGGGGGGCTGTGGTGAGACCAAAGGGCAGTGCCCAAAACTGGTAATGACTGGCTACCAGCCGGAAGCATAGATAACTCCTTGTTGCTTTGTCCATCATTATGTGGTAGTAGGCATCCTGGAGATCTATTGAGCACATCCAGCTGTCTTTACCTAAGAGAGGGAGGTATGGATTGTAGAGTGACCATTCGGAACTTGGACTTCTTTACATACTCGTTTAACCTGCTGAGGTCTAGGATGGGTCTCCAGTCCCCTGTTCTTTTTGGAACTAAAAAGAACCTGGAGTATGTTCCGAATCCTGTCTGGTCTGCTGGGACCTTTTGGATGACTCTTTTTAATAGCAGCTTTTCTATCTCTATAGCCACTTGATCCCTGTGATTGAGTGGTACATCTGGGATCTTTTTGGGAGGACGTGGTGGAAGGGAAAAGGGTATAGAGTAACCTCTGGTGATAATGTCTTGTACCCACTTGTCTCGAGTGAGATTTAGTCAGCCTTCTGGGTACAAGGACAGGCAACCCCCGACCGGCTCCAGAGACACACAGTCAGGTTCCACATCAGGAATGCTGATAGGGACGGTCACGAAAGGAATCGAGACCTCCCTGATTTTGTAGGCCTCCCCTGCCTCTAGGGCGACGTCTATCATTAGTTCCTCCTCCCCTGCCTCTGAAGGAGGAATCACCCTGTGTATCCTGGAAAGGTCTCTGTGATTTCTTGAACCACATTTTACCACTCTTCTGACCTTTAGGGTAAAGTCTAGAAGGAAAGGTAAAACGAACTTCCATGGCAGAGAGAGTCTTTCCTTCCTGTTCACACCTGGTGAGGGTATCTTTCACCTTGGGTCCAAAAAGAGAGGATCCGTCCATTGGGGCATTAGTGAATGTAGACTTGAAAGGCTCAGCAAAGTTGCATAGACGCATCCATCACTGTCTTCTTAAGGAGACTCCTGAACCCACCGCCCTACTCGCACCATCAGCTGTGTACGAGATCAGCCACATGGAGGAGTTCACCATGGATGTTAGGGTAGCCAACTGAGTAGACACTGTAGATGGGACTGCTTCAGTAGAGGTACCCTGAAGAGCATCTCCTAAGTCCTTTAGGAGATCTCTCTGAAGTCTCAAAGTGTGATAGATAGTTCAGCGATCAGAGTGTAAAAGCCGCTGAAGAGAAGATACACTTCCCGTACCTATCCATCGCTTGGGATTCCTTACTGGGCAGATCGATAGAAGTCGTCGTCTCTGCTAGTTCCTTCTTCGTGGTTGCCACCACCACCATGGCATCAACAGGTAAGCCCTTGGATAAACATTCTTTGTATTTAGGGGCAGAAAGAAATTTATTCGGCCTCCTGGGGACCATGCTTTCTGACTCACAAGATCTAGCAATTCATCAAATGGGGGAGACACCTATGAAGCTGAGGGTTGAGACCCGAAAACCTTCAGGTACACTGACTCCTCATCAGATGAGGTAACTGTGGGCCAGCCACCTCTCTGCCTGAGGATCTCCAAAATAGCTGCAAAGGAGACATCTTCACAGGATGACTTAGGGGAACCCTCCGACTGATCGAGGTCAGTGTCAGATGTGAGAGACTCATCAAGGGAGTCTACATGCTTCCTCTTACATGATCTCTTTCGAGGAGGCTCTTCGGCGGGGTCCTCTGGGGAGGTCACAGAAGATCGAAGGCCACCCAAATGGGGGTCTTGAGGCTGTGTGTCTCTGCCATCCTGGGGAAGAGGATGCTGAGACTGTAGTCGGCGCTTGGGGGAGTATAGCATCGGTACTTCTATGTGGGGCAGATGAACTATCCAATATGCTCCTCATCTTCACGCAGACAGATTCCTCCGGCTCCGAAAGACGCCCCGGCTCCAAAGAGAGCGTAGGTGCCGATGGCTCCAAAAGGATCAGCTCAGAGCATGATGTAGGGTCCGAGCTCACTCGGGCCAATGCACCAAGAGGGAGGCTCGGCACCGAAGAAGTTCGGTTCCAAATGTCCCCCTTGGGGCCAACCGAAGAGCTTCGGATGGCGCCGAGAGTGTCGCAGCGGAATTCGGCTCAGAGACAACCACACGGGTGCTGGAGTCGAGGACACCACTGTAGTCGGTACCGGTAATAACAGCTCCAAAGGCCACATCTGGGTTGGAGGAGGAATGAGAGCAGGGTCGATAGCAGGAGTCTGCTCCGAGACCGAATGGGTCAGAGCTGACAAAAATTTTGGCAAGGCCGATGACTTGGAGTCTGAGCACCACTCTCTCGATGTCTTCTTCAGATAGACTCCTGGTGGATCTGGAGGGCAGTGTGGGAGACCTTGTTCTCTGCAATATAGGCGATTTTAGAGAAGGGGAGACCGGTGGAATATCCGTTGACTACTAGTGATCGGCACCAAAACACTTGGTGCCAATACTGCAGGATCTATGTCCAAAATGTCAATCGGCCCCGAAGACTGTGGAACCAAAGAGACAGAGACCAACTCCGATTTTGGTAACTTCTGTGGAGGTTCAGAGGCAGAAGTTGGGACTGGAGAAGGCCGTTTAGAGGTCTTGCCCTTATCCTTCCTGGATGAATGCGACCTAGCAGAGGAGGAAGAACTGGCTAGGTCTTCCTCAAAGGAAGGCTTCAACATGCCTTTCAAAATCAGCTTATTCTTCCGTTCCTGGAGTACTCTAGAACTGAAAGAATGGCAGAAAAGACAAGGTTCTTGTAGATGTATGGCCCCTAAGCAGTACACACAGATGCTATGTCCATCGGTGATGGACATTTTTTGCGAACATTTAATACACTTTTTAAAGCTCGACTGTTTGTGTTCTTTAGGCTCCTTAGACATAATGGCAGCAGAGGAAAACCAATACACTCACACAACAAGAGAGGAACTACATCCTCTAACTAAGCAGATCTAGCCCTATCACCCACAAAATAAAAAAGAAAAAAGGGGGTTACTAGGTTCTCTAACTTAAACAAACCTAGTGCAAGAAAAGAGACCGGGACAAACTAGAACCTCCAAGTTAAACGGTCTAGCCAAGAAAAAAAACACACTCACGGGATACCACACACAAACTGCCAACAGGCCCAAGACATTTTTTAAAAACGACAATAAGGTCAAATCCGGTTAAAGGCACAAATCGGTAATCACAATAAAGGCGGTCAGCAATAGACTATGACAGAAAAACTTCACTAGAAGCAAAAAACTCCCAATAAGCAGTAATAATAATAAAACTGAATCACTTAGCCACGGCCAACCAAAAGAAGCTTCCGACTGAAGACACAGCAAACAAAATCTGGGGAATGTGCTTATGCACCTCCTAGCCACGAGCCAATCAGAAGTTTTCAGGCTTTCTAAAAGCGGCAGAGTCGGAGCCGAGGATTGGCTCCGAACCCACATTTAAGAATGGAGGCGAGATAGGACTACATGACATTGTAAATTTCACATAACTAAACAATCCTGTCTTGTTTTGTAATTTGGTTGCAAAGGCAAGCAATAGTGAGCAGAAGCTACTGCGAGCATTTGCATGCGATGTAAAGAATTCGAGCTTGTGTGCAACTTTCACAACTTGTAAGGTCAGAGCAACACCTTTACCGTACTTAATTTTATATTTAATTATATATTGTTTGTGTGATTTTTTTCTCACAGAAGCAGATTTAAATTCTTTGACTTCCGTGGTAACGGATTTTGATTATTCCTTTCTTTTAGAATTTGTATTCATTTGCAGTCGAATATTGATTCCTTAAATGAGTATACCATTAATGACTTGCTAAAGCACAAACATTTTATACAGTGTAATAAATGTTATATATATTTAAAGGTAGCACCTGATAACACTGGTGATCTGTGCTCATGTCTAAAGTTGGATGACTTGCTTACCATTATTAGTAAATCTAGACTTACTGATGACAATTGCACTTGTGCAACTGGCATGGCATTGCGAACTGTTACACACATTAAATGACTGGACTGATGAGATAAATAATGTTAGGCAAACAGAACACCGTATGGAAAGACGTTTCTTTTATCTGCAAAGATCACTCAGCCCCTATGAAACGAGTAAGGCACTGATAACTTTGGAATTCTGGAAACAAGCATTCAGCAATTGAAGGACTCGAGTGTATAGAAGGAAATAAAAAAGGAAGAAGTTCACAGACAACAGAAGAAAAAGAAACTGACAAATGTACTACAAAGAGAATATATACCAAAAAGGACACAGATTTCTTATGTAACACAGACAAGGAATGACATTTTTCTGTCAGGAAATCTTTAGTCTACAGAAAAAAAGCACCATTTTTACAAAACAGAACGTTAAAAAAGAGGCAAGGGACAGGTGAAAAGGAAGAAATCAAAACTGAACATGGAAGGATTGAAGAGCATTACTGTAAGAAAAAAGAGGAGAAAGACAGACGTTGACAACATGGCTCAAGATGGATGTACAAAGCCAGCTGGATGAGAACTGCATGCTTACAAATGTAACAGGCAATGAAAAACAGTGGGATTAATAAGCCTGACAGTGATGAAGGTCATTCCTTTGTAACAAATGATTGACTGGATATTACTGAACAAGAAGCTGTAGATTCTTCTGCTATGGTCAGAAAAGATATTCTTCTAATTAGAGATGCAGTTATTAGAGGAACTGAAACACTTGCAGAGAAGATAATGAGCATTAAATAGCATTATGCTTACTAGGAACAAAAATAGAGGATATGAGGCAGGCCTTAGAACACCTTTGTGCAAGGAAGTACGGATAAGTTTTTATTCATGTCAACACAAAAGATCTGCAAGGAAGACTGACTGTTAATAGGGAACTTTAAAGTTCTCTTAGACAGCATAGCTTGCACAGGTGTTGGGACGCATTTTTCACGCAACTTGTATAGAAAGGAAAGGTGAGTCAGGTCACTATGAATGAAAAGGTTTTTGGGGTAAATACCTACATGAAAAAAATGTCTCATTTTAAAAAATGGAAATGTGCATAGGCTCCGAGCTTAACTTTGGACACAAGTGTTCAGACAGGATGGCATGCACTTGTCAAGATCAAAGCAAAGAATTTTTGCAGCAGGTATTTTGCAATATTTTACAAACACAAGACAGGATTTTTGCCAGGTAGTAAATTTAACATTTCACAGATAGCAACAATTGATGCATCTCGGACTATTAATGCTCCCAGCGTTAACAACTACGTTTTTTATTTGAAATTTGCTGCGTTCCCACAAGACATTGTTTGTGAAACCTGGCTAAAGAACAATGACTGGAAAAGTACAGTTTTGTACCTACCATAAATGTAGATGTTCGAGGATCCCCATTGCTGCAGTCCTTACTATTGGGTATAGTCCGCGTCCAGTCGGCCCGAATACCAGAGTATAAGGCTGACGTCGGTCAGGGCGCATTAGACTGACGTCAGTACGTCAGGGTACTAATGCGCATGACCGACGTCATATCCTCAGTCTTTTCTTGCCCCAGATGTCAGAAGACCCTAAAAAGACAAGGCCCAAAATACCTGCACCAAAAATATGTACAATATATACAAGAATATATACAAAAATATAAGCATGTAACCTCACCTACACAACCACCCCTAGACACAGAGGGGAAGGAGGGAGGGTAAATTGGACTGCAGCAATGGGGATCCTCGAACATCTACATTTATGGTAGGTACAAAACTGTACTATGTTCTTCGTTCCCCATTGCTGCAGTCCTTACTATTGGGTAGAATCCCAAAGCAGAGGTAAGGGAGGCTGGCAAATCATAAAGAAGCAGGAGCTGACAACATGCCTTGCAAAACAGCAGTGGCAAAACCAGCCCTAGACTTAGAGTAGATAGGAAGGTGATAATGCTTAGAGAAAGTATGCACTGAACTCCAAGTAGCTGCTTCCAAAATATCCTTAGTTGCCACCCCCCTTAGAAAAGCTGTTGAAGTGGCAGTAGCCCTAGTGGAATGAGGCCTAATCCCAGCTGGAATTTCCTTGCCATGATGGGAATAACAAAATGCAATGCAAAAGCCAATCCACCTAGAAATAGTTTGTTTTGACACAGGCTTGCCCTGTGAACTCAAAGCAAAAGAAACAAACAACTGCTGAGACTGCCTGAAATCCTTAGTCCTGCTTAAATAATAACGCAATTGCCTGTGTACATCTAAAGTGTGCAAAATCTGTTCCCCTTTATTTTGGGGGTCTGCATAAAAAGTAGGCAAATGAATAGTTTGGTTTAAAGCCACACTAGAAACCACCTTAGGCATAAAGGAAGGATTAGTACGTAATGATACCCTATCCTTATGGAAAATCAAAAATGGCTCTACTGCCATAAGGGCCTGCAACTCAGACACCCTTCTTGCAGAAGTAATAGCCAACAGAAAAGCAGTCTTCCATGACAAGTATTTCAATTCAGCATTAGCCGCAGGCTCAAAAGGTTGTAGAGTAAGTTTTTCCAACACAAAATTGAGATCCCAAGCAGGAGTAGGAGCTGTAATGGGGGTCTTATATTCTTTGCCCCTCTAAGAAACTGCTTGAACAAAGGATGCGAAAACAATGGTGGATCACAATCATAGTGAGCTGAAATTGCTGCAGCATGAATCTTAATGGAAGAGAAGGACAAACCTTTGTCCAATAACTCAGTAAGATATTGAAGAGCCACACTCAAATTAGGCTCAGAAATCTCCAAATTCTTTGCTGTACTCCAAAATAAAAATCTCTTCCATGTTTCTCGTACACTTTCCTTGTACTAGGTCTTCTAGCTTCCATAATCACATTTAAAACTTGTTGAGGAAGTTGAGACCTGCTGTGTTTCAACACAGAATATGCCAGGCTGTTAGATGAAGAGAGTGAAGCTTGACATTGAGCAGATGACCGTCCTTCTGAGATAACAGATGAGGAATCAGAGGTAAAGGCCATGGAGGCTTCTTTACCAGACTCCGTAGTAGTGGGTACCAGTGTTGCCGAGGCCAATCTGGAGCTATCAAAATCATCCTTGGCCTGTCTTGTCTGACCTTTAATAGTACCTTTGGAAGAAGAGGCAGAGGTGGAAAGGCATACACATGAAGGTTTTTCCAACTGAAAGACAGAGCATCCACTTTCCAAGCTGTGTGATGAAACCCCTTTGTGCAATACTTTGGCAGCTGGTGGTTTAGTGGAGAAGCGAACAGATCTATGTCTGGAGTTCCCCATGACACTGTCAATTTCTGAAATACATGAAGATCCAGTTTCCACTCGTGGGGATCCATGATTTGCCTGCTTAACACATCTGCTAAGGAGTTCTGTGCTCCTGGCAGAAACCTTGCCTGAAGAGTTAGATGCAAGCATAGCGCAGTCTCCCATAAAATCATTGCTTGCCTGCATAGAGGATAAGAATGTGTTCCCCCTTGCTTGTTGATGTACCACATGACAGTTGTGTTGTCTGTTAGAATCAACACCTGCCCTGGAAGAAGTAACTCCTTGAAAGCCAGTAATGCAAACTGGACTGCTAACATCTCCTTCATGTTGATATGTAGATGCTGTAGTCTGGCAGGCCACTTGTCTTGTATCCACTTTCCATTTAGATGAGCTCCCCAAGCAATGTCCGAGGCATCTGTCGTTAAAATCTGACTCGCCTCTGGCGGGTCACAGAGAGTCCCTTGTTTAGGTGACATTCCTGAGCCCACCACAAAAATTCTTTTTGAAGGCAAGGTATTATTTGAATGACAGTGTCCAAATCCTGGCAGTGCTGTGTCCATACATTTTGAGATACCATTGTAGCTTCCTCATATGCAGTTTGGCATTGGGAAGCACCAGAATACAAGATGCCATGAACCCTAATGCTTGAAGGACTGTCCTTGCAGTCAGCACGGACTGATGAGATAGTTGATGGAAGTAAAGTGATAGACTCTTTTGTTTGTCCGGGGTTAAAAAGGCCATCTGGGCTGCTGTATTCAGTCTCACACCCAGAAAGCACATGTCTTGAGAGGGTACTAGACTGGACTTTATTTCGTTCACAGAATACCCTAGGCATCTTAGCACTGCTATAACATATTCCAGATGCTGTAGAAGGTCTTCCTTTTCTTGAGCCAGAATCAGGCAGTCGTCTAAGTAAGGATAGATTTGAATTCCTTGTAGCCTGAAGTAAGCTATCACTGGAGCCAGAACCTTTGTGAATACTCTGGGCGCAGTAGATAAGCCAAAGGGCAATGCAGAGAACTGATAATGAGAATTTCCAGCTCGAAACCGCAGATACTTCCTGCAACTTAGCCTTATAGGCACATGAAGGTAAGCTTCCTTGAGATCTAAAGTTACCATCCAGTGATCTTTGCCCAGCAGAGGTAAAAGCTGTTGTAACGTCAACATCTTGAACTTGGGAATGTCCAGATAAGTGTTGAGGATAGATAAATCCAAAATTGGTCTCCACGTGTTCCCCTTCTTTGGTACAAGGAACAGGCGAGAATAAAATCCTAGGCCCCTTTCTGATACAGGGACTGGCTGAATGGCCCCCATCTGGAGTAACTGAGAAACTTGCTTGTGAGCCTCTTTTCTTTGTGGAGGAGGAACGTCTGGCATGCCTTTGAAAGGGGGCATTGTGTGGAAATAAAACCTGTAACCGTGGTGAATGATATCCAGCACCCATCTGTCTTGAGTAATTAAATCCCAATTTTCTTTGAAAAGAGACAGTCTTCCTCCCAAAGGAGCTGCCAGGCGAGAATCTACTGGCAGCTGAAAAGACAGGTCATTGGGTCTGTTTACGAAAGGACTGACCCCTGCCCTCACCAGAAGTCTGAGCAGGTGAACTCCTGTTCTAGGCCTAAAGAACCTTGAGCCCTGCCCCTACCACGTCTAGACCTACCCCTAGACTGGGAATCATAAGCAGGATATGTCCACCCCTTAGCAGGCCAATTTCTACTAAACTTCGGTGGCTGTACCTGCAAAAAATCTTTAACAGTTTGCATAGACTTAGCTTTGTCCTCCATTTTCTTTAAAACTGCTTCCACAGGTGAACCAAACAACACATCAGACTGTAAAGGAGCATCCAAAATCCTTGCTTTAACATGCTCAGCTAAATTCTGATCCCTCAACCAGGCATGCCTGCGAAGAACAGAACTAGTGGCAGCCACCCTCGAGGAGGCCTGTACAGCATCAAAACCACATTGCAAAGAATGCTTACCCACTTGTTCAGACACATGAACCAAATCCAGCAACTCTTTACACTCAATACCTTCCGCCAAAGCATCCACCTTAGATTTCAATTGTGAAAGAAGATAATTTTGATATTTTAGCATGTGAAACTGACAATTCAACGCTCTCATGGCTAGAGTGGAAGAAGTATACACTTTCTTTCCCCACCTATCCAAAGCCCTTGCCTCTTTATCAGTGGGAACAGGATTTTTAACCACAGAGGCCTTAACACCTTTAGGCCCCTGAGAAACAGTTTCTGGATCCGCCCTAGGACTCTTAAACAAATACTTATGAGCTTCGGGCACCCTATAATACCTATCAGGTTTAACAGGAGCAGGAGGCAAAGAGTCAGGGTTCAGAGAAGCCTCTGCAAAAACATCATCCACCACATTCAACACAGGAGGAATAGCTAAGGGCCTATGCTGGGGTAAAAACAAGAATTCCCTAAGCCTTTTCCTGGAATCAGAGTAATCCTGGCCTTCCCATTTAAAGTGCTCCCTCATGGAATGCAGAGTCTCTGAAAATGAGAAATCCTCAGGAGGAGAAGCTGTAGGAGTGGAATCATCCACATCAGAATCAGAATAAGTAGGATACTCCTGCAAGTCTTCTGCAGAAGACTCTGAAGCCTCTGAACACTGTTCAAAACTATCAAACTCCGGTGCCACCCTAGGCCTCTTATCAGGCGGGGGCATAGAACCTCTAATCATAGTAATCAAATCTTCTGCCATTTTAAGCATATGTTTCTTAGGTACAGAACCCGAAATGCTAGGAGAAGCCCCCACTGAAGCTGAACTAGGCCTACCTCTCAAAGAAGTTTTGGCAACAGAAGGAGGCTCTAACTACCTTGGGAAGAGAGGGAAGAACAGTTACCTGAGAAGCCCCCTCAGTCTGGCCTACCTCCTGAGAAGGCACATCCTGTAACAGTAAAGTTTCTGCCTGAGACTCCATGGAAACTCCTGGCAAAACCTCTGGCTCCACTGAGCCTTCTAAAGAACCGGCGTCCGGGGCTGCGGTTCATCGTCCCTAGGATTCGCTGTTTTGTCCTTGCGCTTCTTGGAAGCGGGCGTCGGAGCAGCCGACGGCATTTTATAATTGCAACGCTTCCCAAACACTAACCTGGCACAGTCTAACCTCCTCTTAATAGTGCGTTTGTTAAACCTAGCACAAGAGCGGCAACCAACAACGTCGTGCTCAGGCCCTAAACAAGGTATACACAAGGTATGGTAATCCCTATGAGGTATCTGTTTCCCACAAGAAATACAGTTATTCACTGTTTCTGACATCCGGTAAAATACTGAGGCAAGAAAAAAACAAAATGTTCCCCAACGGGGTACTTAGCCAACTCTGTTTCGGTCTGAAACTCCGGTTTCGGAAATATCTCAGAACGCCAACCTGCACTCGCAAAACTGCTTCTGCATCGGACCATGCGGCAAAAAAGACTGAGGATATGACGTCGGTCATGCGCATTAGTACCCTGACGTACTGACGTCAGTCTAATGCGCCCTGACCGACGTCAGCCTTATACTCTGGTATTCGGGCCGACTGGACGCGGACTATACCCAATAGTAAGGACTGCAGCAATGGGGAACGAAGAACATCCAGTTCTGTCACAGTATAAATGTTTTTACTGTAAAACACATTAGAACAAAAAAGCAGGTAGGGGTTATGATATGGATTAAATATAGTTATGAGACCTGTGACTATTACATGTTCAGTGACACCACCAATACTACTGATTGTGTAACTGTGACAATAAAAACAACCCTGGAACATAATTGTTGGAGTGTATATACCGCCAAAGTCAAGAACTGATGACCTAGAGGAATTCATACATTTCTGGACAGCTGCATGGCTTACAAACAAGGCATGGCAAGTATCCTACAGCTATTGGACAGGTGAAATTCTTGATTACACTCAGGGTGTCCAACAGGGCTCTGTCATAGGCCCATACTTGTTCAGATTGTATCTTTCAGATCTATCTTTTTCATCCAAGGTGTTCTACAGTCTGTATGCAGAGAACTTCAAATAGAGTAAGCGGATTACATGTGTGTTATAGACAGTCAAGTTTATTTATTTATTTAACATTTGTTTAAAATCGGGAAAGACTGACTTGGATGAAGCTGATTTTAAGCGGAGACCCAGGAGAAACGCTCCAGATGCGTGTCTTTGTAACATGGGAGGAAACTGGAGTACCCGGAGAAAACCCACACGAACGCAGGCAGGACATGCAGACTCCACACAGAAAGCACTCCAGCAGAAAATGGAACCGGAGAACTTCTTGCTGTGAGGCGACAACGCTACCGCTGCACCACTGCGCCAAGTTATTTTGCAGACATGTCTTACACTGACCATTTTAGCACAGGAGAATAAATAATATGCTGATGATTATATTAAAAACTAAGCATACGAGTTGATGCAGAGAAAGCATCTGACAGAGTAAGCTGGGATTTCATGAGCAGGACAATGGAAGCATTTGCATTCCCTGATAAAATTACAAGGTTGATAAAGAGAATATTATTTTATTTACTTATTTATTTATTTAACATTTGTTTACCAGGAAAGTCCGACTGGGTCAGGAACCCATTTTCAATGGAGGACCAGGGAGAAAAGCTCCAAATGATACATGAAAGTTAAGACATTTTATATGAACAAGACAATAGCAAGTATTAAAGTACACCTTAAATAAGTAATGAATACTAAATAACTACAGAGAGGTAGATACAATAACAAAACATGTACTAGATAGGCAATACTAAATAAAAGAAATGTGGTAGATTAAAAAAAAAGTTGTAATCAGGTAAGATTAAGGTAAAGGGACAAGTTCAAGTAGAGGGTCAAAACGTTAGAAGCAAGCATATGCTTAGAAGAATTGTGGAGCAGGATGGGAATAGTTAAGGGTGTAGAAATACATAAATGTTCTTCGTTAGTGGATGAAATTCATGGTCTAGGGATCTCCAGATGTAGAAAGGAAAGGCTCTAGAGAGTGAATGGAGTCCGCCTGTTATGGAAAGAAGAGGGTCACGTCTGATTACAAAGAAAATGCTTTTTTGTAGGGTGTATCTGAAGTTGTTAAAGCACTCAACTGTAGTAATTTCTGTTGGCAGAGATCTCCAGAGCTTGGCGGAAGAATGATAGTATAGGCATTATCCAGCTCTTTTGTTTGGAATGTAGATGGTTAGCAGATGCTTGTTTGCAGAGCAGATGGCTCTGGCAGGGATGTAGGATTTTAGGACAGATTTGAGGGCTGGACAACTATCAGATGTATATATCATTTTATGTGCAGAAGACAGCTGAACAAGGTTTAGGAGGTGTGTGAGTTTGAGCCAGTTTAGTTCTTTTAGAGCTAAGCAGTGGTGGGAACGGCAGGAGTAGCCTGTGGCGAATTTGGCAATTTTATAGCAGCAGGACTGGAGCTTGTTTTAAAGAGACAATTGTAAATTGGTATACAAGGGGGCTGCATATAAGAGAGAGGGAAGCAAACAGGTGTTGGCAAGGGTTTTTCTGGTAGAGTCATCAAGAAAGCTTTTTGTGTAGTAGTTTGATGTGTTTTTTTAATGCCATTGCAGATGTGGTATTCGAAAGTTAGTTTGTTGTCTATGTTAACAACTAGTAGCTTAGCTGTGGGAACATTCAATTTCTGTATTATCCTGAGAGAATACTTTAAAGTCAGGTGAGACTGGTTTTGCCGAGAAAAGCAAGAGTTTGGGTTTTTTGGGGGGGATTTAGGAGTAGCTGGGCTTCTCTCAGCCATGTCTCTGAGGTGAAAGTAGTTTGGGTGAGTTGCTGGAGATGTAAGGTTATTAGAAGAAGAAATTATGGTAATGTCATATGCGTATTGGATAATGGACTGAAGGAGTGACGAGGTGTGAAAGCTGTTGGTGAAAACATGGAAGAGTAAGGGGTCCAAGTATAGACCCTTGTGGTACCCTGGTTGTGTTGGTTTGATGTTGGGATAGTTTATTTTGCCATTTAAAACACTGTTGGTGGTTGGATAGGTAGCTTGCAAACCACAGGATGGAAGGTGGGGTGCAGCTTACAATGGATACCTGATGAAATATGTTGTGGGACACTGTATTTGATAAGTCTAGTAGCAAGACAGAGTCAATGGATTTGGATGCAGTGTCCATGAAGGAGATTAGTGCAGTGGCAGTGCTGTGTGATTGGCGAAAACCATGTTGGGTAGGGGTAATTAGCTTGTTTTGGATGAGATGGTGAAGCAATTGCTTATGTATGCATTTTGCATGAGTTTGGAAAGTGGAGAGAGGATGGAGAAAGGTCAATAATTGGATAGGTCAGTGGAGCTACCCCTTTATGTAAAGGGGTGATAATAGATTTCTTCCAGAGGTTAGGGACATTGGAATCTGCTATGGAGTAATTTACAAGGATGCTGACAGGATATGCTATGGCTACTGCAGCGAGTTTTAAGTATTCACAGAGAGGTTGTCAGAAAGGGAGCATGGTTTTAGTTTTTTTAAGTAGTTTTTGAATGAGAGAGGTAGGGACAGATTTAAGAGAAAGGGGGATAAAAGATGTAATACTAGTTTGTTGAGAAGGTGAAAGTTTTTTTTTCTGTTTGTGCAGGAGTCATGAGATAAGGGTGAAGGGGGATCAGAGATGGGGCTTGAGGTAGTTGTGGCAGTGGGATTTGTTAACAGTTTGCTTATGCTATCTACAAATGAGTTAAACAGGTTGGCTATCTCTGAGGGAGGTCTGTCAGGGCATGGTGATGGAGTTTCTTTAAAGCCTGGGGTAAGAAGGTTTGAGATGCATTTCCAAAATTGTTTTGGGTTGTTTTTGTGGTTTGTCAATTGGTTGGAAAAGTGTTTTTTTTTTTTTGTCTAAGTTCACTAGCTTTTTTGCTTTGTTTTGTAACTGTTTATATTTGATTAGGTTAGTATCACATTTGTCATTGTGCCATTTCTTCGAGGCTTTATCTCTCTCATAAATGTTGTTTGGTATTTTTTTTTGTTAGCCAGGGAGCATGGTTAGTTTTTATTCTTTTGCTGCAGAGGAGGGCTAGGCTGTCAAGAGTACTTAGAAATACATTGTTGAAGTATTCGAGGGCATCTTCTAGTGATAGCGTTTTAAGTGGATTCCAGTTAGTGTGTTTTAGGATTTCATTAAACCTTTGTTGGTCAAAGTTCCTGATATTTCTCATGGTTTCACATTTATGGGTTCTTGTAATTTGTGGTGTGGATCCATATATATGAATATGGGTAGGTGGTCAACCAAGAGTACTGGGTAGAGTCTAGGAAATAGAGTATTTATCAGGATTAGAAACTAGTATCCAGTCAAGAGCTGCACCTAGGGTATTGCTGTTATGCATATGGGTGGCATTGGTAATGAGTTGGGTATAACCATAGAGGTTTATGCTATTAGTAGGGGAGTCAATCATCAGATCTTGCCAGTTGTTATTGATATCTCCCATAATTAGAAGTTATGTACTCACCATAACGTTCCATCTGAGTAGGTGACTTCATTCGGATGCAACCTGTGGGTATCGGATCCGACCTCGGATCCGAGCCGGCAATTCAAAAGCTTAGGCTCCGAGCTCCTAGCTCCTCCCTCTTACCCATAACCCCTTGCCACGCCCTGACTGACCTCAGATTGAGTTTGCCTCAAATACTGACCACAGTATACTAAAAAAAGCATAATTACTCGCTCTATAAAGGTCAGGGGGATGGAGGGGGGGATGGTTGCATCCGAATGAAGTCACCTACTCAGATGGAACGTTATGGTGAGTACATAACTTCTAAATCTGAAGTAGGAAGACTTCATTCGTCTGCAACCTGTGGGACAGAGTCCCTAGCTACCTGAATCTTGGGCGGCCATCATGGAAGGATGTTCGAGCACCGCTGAGCCAAAGGATGCTCTTCCTCTAGAAACAACATCCACCTTGTAATGAGAAATAAAAGTATGAGGCGAGGCCCAAGTAGCTGCAGCAGATATCATCCAACGAAACACGGGACTTAAAGGCTGGCGTAGAAACTGCCCTAGTAGAATGAGCCGTAACCCTCTTAGGAGCAGGTCTGCCTGAAGTGTCATATGCCTGCAATATGCAATTAGCAATCCATTTAGACAGAGTGACTTTAGACACTGCTTTACCCAGAGCAAATTTAGCAAAGGAAACGAACAGCTGATCTGATTTCCTGTGGCCAGCTGTCCTGTTAATATAAAAACGTAATTGTCTATGAACATCCAATGAATGCAATTTGTATTCCCCTTTGTTTGAATATTTGGGAAAAAACACAGGCAAATTGATTGACTGGTTAATATTGGATTCAGAAGAGACCTTCGGAAGAAAAGATGGATTGGTCCTGAGGCACACCCTATCAGGGAAGAAAGAAAGGTAAGGCGGTTTGACACAAAGAGCCTGAAGCTCAGACACCCTTCTGGCTGAAGTGATAGCTACCAGAAAGACAGTCTTCCAGGAAAGGAATTTTAAATCAGCAGAAGCTGCAGGCTCGAAGGGAGGAGCAGTAAGGGCCTGCAGGACTAAAGACAAATCCCAAGGCGGTACAACCTCCTTGACTGGAGGCCTTAATAAAAAAACTCCCTTGAGAAAAGATTTGCATAATTTCGCTGTCATAAGGGGAGCTGTGTCCTGTCCAATGTGATAATGCGATATAGCCGCCAATTGTACTTTAATCGTGGATGAACTGGCCCCTTGATGAAAGAGGTCTGTTAGAAAGTCTAGCACCGCAGAGATAGGTGCTGAAAAGGATCCACCATTCTCTGCCCTGCCCATATAGAGAACCTCTTCCATTTACTCCGATAAACCTGTCTGGTAGAAGGTTTATGGGCAGCCACCAAAATTGCTTTGACCGGTGAAGAGATACCGGGAGTCCTAATTAAGGTTGGAATTGGAGCAGCCAAGCTGTCAACTTCAGGGTCCGCAGGTTGGGAACTGGCATTCCCAGAGGGTGAGAGATGAGATGCGATTGGATCCAGAATCCATGGTGGATTCATTTTGTGAGACCATCTGAAGGGGAACCAAGGTTGTCGAGGCCAGAATGGGGCAATGAGAATCATTCTGCTCCCCAAACTGTTGGCTTTCTGCAGAAACCTCTGCATCAGAGGAAGTGGACGGTAGGCATAAAGGAGACCGGGAGGCCAAGCATGCACCAGAGCATCCCTCGGGAACTCCCCTGGTGGGGGAAGTAGAGCGAAGAAATTGTCGCATTTGGCGTTTGAGGGAGAAGCAAAAGATCGCAACAGGGTTGCCCCAAACGGCAAAAATCTTCTTCGCTACTTGAAGGTTTAGGGACCACTCGTGTGGAGAAAGGATGGTGCGACTGAGCTTGTCCGCAAGGATGTTGGACTTTCCCGGAATGTGCGTTGCTATCAGAAAGCGTTTGGTGGAAATTGCCCATTCCCAAACTCTCATGGCCTCTCGACAAAGGGGATAAGACCTGGTTCCTCCCTGCTTGTTGATATACCAGACTACGGACATGTTGTCTGTCTGAATCGCAATAGTCCCTGTAGGAAGAACGTGGTGAAGTGCTTGCAACGCTAGGAGCACCGCCCTCATTTCCAGGACATTTATATGCAATGATGTCTCTGTGGGATTCCACGTGCCTTGGACAATCTTTCCCGCAGAATGCCCCCCCACCCGAGGCAAGAAGCGTCCGTGGTCACTGTGGCTCGGGGAAATGCAGCGCAAAAGGGTCTCCTACCAGGGCTCGGAGAAAGAAGCCACCACAGAAGGGAGTCCCTGCACGCTCTGCTGACCGCAATCGGGCGTTTAGAGACGAACAAAGAGGAGACCACTGAACTTGAAGGGTCCATTGAAGAACCCGCATGCGTGGCGAGCATGAAGTAGAAGCGGGAGAGCTGCCGCCATAGAACCTAGGGCCCACAGGACCGAAGCTGCAGTTGGTGACGGTTGAAGGATTGCTGTCACATGACACCTCAGGCTGACGATACGGTCTGGGGTGAGGAAGGCTCGCATTGATCTGGTGTCTAGTCTTCCTCCTATGAAATCTATAATTTGAGTTGGATTCAGGAAAGATTTCTCCCAGTTGATCGTTATGCCCAGCCTTGGTGCTAGTTGAAGGAAGTAATCCCTGGCTGAGCACAGAAGATGCCTTGATGATGCCGTCAGGAGCCAGTCGTCCAGGTACGGAAAGACCTGTAATCCCTGGAGCCTCAGGTGGGCCGCTACCACCGCTAACACCTTGGTAAACACCCTGGGGCTGAGGTGAGACCAAAGGGGAGGACCCTGAACTGATAGTGACTGGCTCCCAGCCGGAAGCGAAGAAACCTCCTGGACCGTCTGTCCATCCGAATGTGGTAGTACGCATCCTTGAGGTCTATGGAACACATCCAGTCGTTCTCCCTCAATAGGGGGAGTATAGATTGCAGGGTGACCATCCGGAACTTTTGCTTGGTTACTGACAGGTTCAACAGGGAAAGGTCTAAAATTGGTCTTAAGTCCCCCGTCTTCTTTGGCACCAAAAAGAACCTGGAGTAAAACCCTAATCCGGCTTGATCTGGGGGACGGCTGGATGGCTCTTTTTCCTAGCAGCTGCTCGATTGAGAGCTGCCGCCTCCTGATCGGGTGGAACATCTGGGAGGCTGCGAGATTTGGGAATCTTGATTAGGGGTATTGAATATCCTCTGGATATGAGTCGAAGCACCCAACTGTCTGTAGTTATGGACTCCCAAGAAGTCAGGTGCATCGAAAACCGCCCCCCGACTGCCTCCAGAGACGGACAGCCGGGCAACCCTTCAGGGCTGCTGCGTGGGTCTCTCAGAGAAAGGTTCTCTGGACCCAAAATTGCCAGGAGCCCCCCTGCCTCTGGCACGACGACCTCCCCGTCCTCCTCTGCCACGGAAGGACTGGTTATCCTGAGCAGGTTGGGACTGCTGCGACTTCGGAACCACATCTTCTTCTGTCCCTTTTGGTTCTTAGAGAAGGACCTCTGGGGAGCTGAGAAGCGGACTCCGACGGCAGACAGCGTCTTCCGTCCTTTCGCTCTGGACAAGTGTCTATGAACAGTCTTGCCAAATAAGGCAGAACCATCGAAAGGGGCATTCGCGAAGGTCGCCTTAAAGGGCTCAGCAAAATCACAATGGCGGAGCCAGGCCTGTCGCCTCATGACAAGGCCTGCTCCGCTGGCTCTAGCGGCTCCCTCAGTAGCATGAGACAGCAGCCGCATAGATGTATTGGATACAGATCTGAGAGTGGCCATTCGGGTGGAATAAACCTGCTTATCCTCACTCGAGATGGACTCCGGGGGAGATGCTGCGTACTCTTTAATCAGATCTCGCTGCATCCTAATGACATGCGCCATGTAGTTCAGCGCTCTCAAGGAGAAGGTCGCTGAACTAAACACTCGCTTCCCAATTCGATCCATCGAACGGGACTCCTTGCCCGGAGGATGGACGGAGGGACTCTCCTGGGCCAATTCCCTCTTCGTGGCTGCAGCCATCATCATGGCATCTACTGGGGGACCCTTACTCCAGTGGGTGCGGTCTGATGGAGGAGAAAGAATGCGATCCGGGCGTTTTGGGATAGGCTCAATGGTGTCCGGATCCTTCCACGCCCTGATAGATATAAGATCTACCAGGGGGTCAGCAGGAGGACACCCAAGAGGTAGAAGGGCCCGCCTCGAATGCCTCCAAGAACACAGACTCGTCCGAAGAAGCCTTGGGGGCAGACCACCCCCCCCTGATCCTTAACATCTCCATGATGTCTCCAAATGAGACGTCCTCAGGGGGTGACCTAGGGGAGCCTTCTCCTTCATCCAAGTCCGTGTCTTCAGTGGCGGACTCAGGGGAGTCCATGTGCCTCCTCTTGCACTTGCGCTTCCGAGGTACATCATCGGGGGGGCTGTCCGAGGAGTACTCTTCAGCAGATGGATGTTCCAAGGGAACCACTTGGGACATCGAGGCGGGCTGTCCCTGGGACCGGCTGGTGGGGCCTGGCCCAACTGCAATGGAGTGCGGGATGGAGCCGTGGCAGGGACCGGGGGTCCGGATGTCCTCGACAGTGCCCTTTCCATAGCGTTGAAAGCCGAGGGAGCCAGCTTCTCTAAGCCCGAGCCGACCCCACTCGGATCCGGCGTGCGGATCGGAGTCGGAGCGAAACCGTCGGATCCGAGACCAGTGTGCTCCGACCTGGGCGGGCCGAAGACACACCAGCTCCCTCGGATCCGAGGCTCGGCCCTCGGCTCCGAGAGGTCGGGTCGAAGTACCCGAAGCACTCAAGGGATGGGACGGATCCGAGGTGCCGACCAATCGGATCCGACCCACCCCGGATCCAAATCTGCACGGCCGAAAGCTCCGAACCCGTGGTATGGGTCGGAGAAGGAGCTCTGAGGCGAAAAAGGGGTCGAAGCCCCTCCCGGTTGGGGGGGGGCTAGGAGCACTCCCATTTGCATTTGGGCCTGGATGAATTTCCTCATCATCCGGTCCATATCAGCTTCGCTCATCGAGAAAGTCGATCTGGAGGAGGCCACCGAAGCGGACCTAGAGAACCGTCTCGGTGACCTCCTGGAAGGGCTAGCCTCCTCCTCCTCGGGTCCAGGAGAGAACCGAGGGGAGTGGAGCCGAGGAGGAGGAAAGCTAGAAGGCACAGGGGAAGCCAGCAGATGGAGGAGCCGAGCTGGAAGCTTCGGCTCTCCTCTTGTGGTGCTTCTCCCTGTGCCTCTCCTTCTGTCTCTCCCTACTAGAATCCTTCCCCTCCGGCATTTTTAAGGGAGGTTGAGTCCCAGCCGGAGGGGGAGAACTGACAGCAACAAGTTGCTGACTGGAGGCAGAGGCGAAGCAGTATCTGGGGTAAAAGACCGCCAGCACTAACCGACCTCCGTTCCCTTAAAGCCGAGGTTGAACCCTGCACAAATGGTACAACCAGAAGACAGGTGTTCAACCCCCAAGCATTCTTGCACGAGTGTGGCCATCTGCTGGGGACAGCTTATGGCCACACTCGTATTCGAAAAGACAGCCTTAGGGGCTTCAGACATGACACCTAAGGCCTAAACACACACAGACACACACAAAACTACGAAAAACCCGAGAAATTTAACTAAAGAGGGAGGGAAAGCCTTAACCACACACAACACTAACTATTTTTTAAACAAAAACTCAGAATTTCAACAATTTTCCTGTCAGAAAAACCACTTATCTGAAAAACCACGCCAGGAGCTCAAGAATTCCGTTGCTTCTTGAAAAGCGGCAAACGAAATCTGAGGTCAGTCAGGGCGTGGCAAGGGGTTATGGGTAAGAGGGAGGAGCTAGGAGCTCGGAGCCTAAGCTTTTGAATTGCCGGCTCGGATCCGAGGTCGGATCCGATACCCACAGGTTGCAGACGAATGAAGTCTTCCTACTTCAGATTTATTGTTTTATTACTGATGTTTTCCGATATCCAGGAGAGATATCTTCCATAGTTCGGATGTTTTGCTCAGGGGGGTATATACAGTCCAACAATCCATAATTTTGTTTTGTTAATTTGTAGGGTTCCGATTACAATTTCGGCATTGTTGAACATTGGTGTTTCTTTAGGGAAAGGTGAGATTGTCATGGTGTTAGGATAGATTAAGGCTACACCGCCAACTTTTTTGTTGGTTCTGTTGTTTTCAAGTATATTATAGCCTGGGGGTGTTATTTCAGTAGTATGGATATGGGGTTTTAGCCAAGTTTAATAGATTACTAAAATATCTGGGGTGTATTGACTTATGCATAAAATTCTGTGGTTTTGTTACAGATACATGTGTTTAGCGTTGCCAGAAGAATATTTTTAGAGTTTAGGCTTACAGCAGAGGAAGCTGTAGTTGGGCGCAGGGATAGGATGTGTTGCTTGGAGAAGTAATGTCTGAGGTATAGGATAGGTTTATTATTGCTGACTATTATAGAAAAGTTAGGTTAACTGGTGATGTTGCTGAGAAGGATTTTGAGTTTTGAGATGCATAATGCGATACAGAATTAGGTTGGCTGATGTATTACTAACGCTTTTTTAATTTCTCCAAATCTTTTGGGTTTCTAATAATTTGATGGGAATGGACCCCATTCCTAAGTCAGACTACGATTAAAGTTCATGAAATTAGTATTGTTTCAATCTTTTATGTCAGCCAAAAGTGCTCTTCACAACACCCACAATGTGCCCAGTAATGACTCCTTCTGCAATTTGTATGGGGTTACATGGATTGGTAACATACCCAAGTAGAATTGTAGATTTGTTTTTAAAAGACCCACTGCTCCTACTACTATTGGAACTGTCTCGGTATCTTTCTTCCACATTGCTCTCGTTCCTGCCTGCAGATCCTGATATTTTATGACTTTGTGTCTCTCTGTATGCAAGATACTGTAGTCATTGAGTGTAGCAATTTCAATGATCAGTGCTACTTGTCTTCTTTTCTTGGACCATTATATCCGGCTTTCTGGCATCTATCTTTTGAACTGTTGGTAATGGGTGATCCCATGTGATATAAACTTCATAATTTTCTATGATGCTTTGTGACTCATGTTTCCAGTCACTTCAGTACCATAATGTTTGCACAATCCCCAGTGCAACAGTCTTGAACATTATTATGCCTTTCAGTATACAGTCCTTCTGCCATTAGTATATCACAACCAGCAACGAGGAGTGCGACTGTTTCCAATTCGGTTTTACAAAACCTACATTTGTCTGTTTCTCCCACATGTTCAATGGACTCTGTAGACCAGTGTGAACATAGCCCACTATCTTGGGCTGCCAATATTAACATTTCATCTCTTGGTTTGAATTTGCCCCACCTTAACCATTCCTGCATTTCGTTCCTGATCAACATGAGGTTCTTCCAGAAGTTTTCTATACTTGCAACTATATTCTTTCCCACATTTCTTGCCTTCTCATCTGGTCCATCACCTTATATTCTTTTTGTTTTTTGGCACATTCAGTTGCTGCCGGATTTTTCTCTACTTCTGGTTTGGATTTCCATTCCTGCCAGACGCCAATATGCTTCTGCTAAGCTAAGCAGAGAAGTCATCTTAGATTTATTCTCCTCATGTTTCAAAACTTTCACTACATTGGGTCTTGTGAGGTCAACAGATAGGTGTGGAGTCCCACAACTGCAGATCTATACATGTAAATCAATTTCAATTTCCCCTCCTTCAGAACGGGGAATGTATCATTTTGGTATACACTGATTTTTATACATCATTTGGTGAGCATGAAGCATCTTTCTTGTTTTCCTGTCTAATCTATCCAACATGTTTTGGGGTCAATCAATCATTCCAAAAATTAGGACAGGAAGAGCAAATTGTTTGTAGCCTGGATCTTGTTCCTAGATGTCAATGCTGTTTTCAGAATTAAAGTCTTCTAAAGTATTCCTTACTAAGTTTTATTCACATTTGTTCATGTTTTACTGTTGATCCTTCATCAGTTCCCAAATATTTATACACTCCCTCTTGCTCAAGTTCTTTTATATCATAGTCTTGTCCCAAACTGATGTTTTCATGGTGCTGCATTTTTCCTGCTTTAAAAGTTGCTTTTGCACACCTATCAAGACGAAATGACATTTTTATATCATCTGAAAAAGTTTTGACAACCTGCAGCTGTGCTTTCAGTTCCTCATCTGATGAGCTACACAGTTTTAAATCATAGACAAAGAGAAGATCAGAAGTCTTTACACTTTGTTGTTTTCTAGAAGCTAAATTGTAGCCATGGCCTAAGCGGTTAAGTAAACAGCTTAATGGGTTAATGGCAAGGCAGAATAGCAATGGTGACAAAATCACCCTGGAATATTCCCCTTTGAAATTTTATCCCTGGGATAATAATCTGTCCTTTACTATGGCGTAATTGCAAAGTGGTCTGCCACTGTTTCATGGTCACTGTAATGTAGTTGATCAGTGTAGGGTGTATCTTACACATTTTTAAGCACCCTTATCCATGAATGTGGGATACTATCAAATGCTTTTTTATAGTCAATCCATGCCATACTTAAATTCTTCCCCTTTTTTTACAGTTCTCCAGTATGACTTTTACAACAAATGATCCTTTGTTCCATATGACTTTCTTTTAATGCCTTTTGTTCTACTGTCATAATTGAGTGTTCTTCTAAATGACTATAAACTGTCAGCATCAATTCCTCTGTATAGTTTATACATCGTCAGAAGGCATGTTACTGGTCTATAATTTTTTAGGTTAGCTTGCAGGTTCATTCTTAAGTAGGAGCATTGTTTTGCCTGTTAGCCAGGTTGGTGTCTGTTCAGGGTGCACATATAAATAGTTCTTACTCATGCCTAAATCTTCATGCAAAGATGTCAATACCTTTAATCTAAAGTCAGGTACTGCATCTTTCTTTCTGCGGTGTTGTCATGATGTGGAGCAAGACAAGAGTATGTAAATGTTGCTAGGGTTGGGGAATAGTTCAAGGAGGTGATTTGGATTAGGAGACGGATATATAATGTTAGAAGCAGGTTAGAGAGAAGGGAGAACATTTTTACTGACATGGTTTAATTTGAGTTCTAGAAGGCAAGGGTAGTGGAATGGGCAGTAGGGAGCAGAATGTGATGCTCTGAAGTGGAGCTAGTGTAGTAATGGGTGGGGTTTAGGTGTTAATTGGATGTACAGAGGTGGGAGTATTTGTAATTCACAGGTTCATAGGTGTGTACTAGGCTAATGGCGCTGGAGCCTTTATAAGCCTAGCTCATAGAAATGCCCTGGCATTGTGCCGCCCGACGTTAGCTCCCAGTGCCTCTATCAAGTAGAGCCACTGGAGTGATCCCAGGGTGAACTTTTTATTTCCCATCCATTCATCAAGATTTCGCTTGAAGAGGGCCAGTGAGGTGCCCTGCTTGACATGTATGGGAAGTCTATTCCAGAACATGGGCAGTCTCTGGGTTATGAACCTGTCCCTCCAGCATGTTCAGTTGATTGTGGTAATGAGGTCGAGGTCTCTGGAGCATGTGGTGCAGAACGACTGGGATTTCTTTAGATGTAGCATTTCTAACAGAGCTGGGTCAGACATGGCTTTGTAAGTCAAGCAGAGATTGCCTCTTAGTAGACAATATGACACAGAGAATAGCTATAGTTTTTGGAGTCTGTCCATGTAGGACATGTGTTAAAGCCTAGGATCCTCTTCATGAGGTACTTTTGTGGCCTCTCCAGCTGTTGCAGGTGTCTAGTGAGGTACATGCCAAATGCGGCATTATACTCTATCATTGGTCTAATGAGGGAAGAGTAGAGAGAAATCATGACATCTTTCTTCCTGGATGCAAAATCCTTGGTAATGAGATGTGCCACATAGAAGGACTTTCTGACCACAGTGGCAATGTGGTGGTCGAAGGAGAGGTTGCTGTCGACCTGTGTCCCCAGATCACTTACAACGCCTTCAGTGTTCCGTGGGCTCCCATCAATGTGGTAATTAGTGGGAACTGAGTTTTTCCCAAAGTGGATAATGACACATTTTTTGGCATTAAGCTTAAGGCCATGGTTTCGACACCAGTCATTGGTCTCAGTGAGGCCTTTTTGTAGGATGCCTGCATCACTTGGGGAGTTAACAATGGCTCCCAGCTTGCAGTCATCTCTGAACTTGGTCAGCCAGAGTACTTCCGTGTTGGCCTGGACTTCTGAGAAGTAGAAGTAGATGCCAATCAGGAGAGGACCCAGGACCAATCCCTGTGGGACCCCATTGGGTTCTATCCATGAGCCAATTTGCAACCCACCTAATGATACAGGGGTTGATGCCTAGTTTGGGGAGTTTATCAATAATTCCTGAGTGAGGAATGGTATCAAAGGCCTTGGCCAGATCGAGGTAGGGTGTATGAACTGCCTTACCTTCATGCACAGCTCTGGTGACTGGCTTAAAGAAGTCAACCAGGTTGAGCAGGCATGATCTACCTTTCACAAAACCAAATTGCATGGGATCTAGAGTTTGGGGATTCCCTATATCCTCGTTAATTAGGTCCATGATGATGCACTCCATAGCCTTACATATTAGACTCATCAGGCTAATGGGGCAATAATTTCCAGGGTCTGTAGTCAAGCCTCCTTTATGGAAAGAGATGACTGTAGCAGTGCGCCATTCAGTAGGGACAAAGCCTGAGGTGAGGCTATGAGTGAACAGGCCACACAAATGTGGTGCCAGTTCACTTTGTAATTCATGTAGAACACAGCCAGGGATATTGTTGGGTCCCATGGAAGCTGTATTCTTGGCCTTGGACAATGCAGCTTTAACCTGTGCTGCAGTAATGCTGGGTGCCTGGCATTCTTCCAGTATTGAGATTGGTCTTTTGGGGGGGGGGGGTAAAGTTGGCACTGAATCTTTCGGCCAGTATGTTGCAATATCTGTTGGCTGAGTATAGGAGGTACCATTGTGCAGTAACTCAGAGCAAATCTAGGTAATGCTGTGGAGATTCTTGATATAACTATAGAAGGCTTTGTAGGTAAAAAACTTTCTTACACTGTGAAGGACAACAACGAGGAAAAGAAAAGGCAAATACTACTAAACTCCTGTTGTCCACCACATCAATAAAACTTGATAATAAAATCAAAACTTTAATAAAAAAGAATATAACATAAAACAAGCAGTCCTCAGTCTTCCGATAAGCGCTTTCGGCAAGTATGCCTTCCTCAGATCGTAAAAAAAGGACTGTTCACAGCTTTTGTATTTATAAGGCATCACAGCCATTCATCTGTGACGCGCCCTTGTTGGAAACCAAAAGGAGGCCAGCTAGCAAAGAGGTATAATTTCCTTCATTATAATTAAAGGCGCAGTACTTCTTTTTACTATGAGATTGTATATGAGAAAACTAGTAGCTATGTATGTGAATACATTATATGAATGAAGCAACATTCAAGTAAGCTTGCTGATTGTATTCCTCCTATTCCTAAGCACAGGTTTTAATGGCACAATGGTATTCAAGCCTGGTAATCTGTTTGCTCTTAAATTAATTATCCAGCATGTTTCCCTTAACTCTCTGCGATTATGAACATCATCTCCTCTTGTGGTCTGACAGACTGCCTCTATGGCCTTAAATACAAAGTGATGAGAAGGATACTGTACCATATGGGCTGCTAAGGCATTATTGGGATCTTTCTGTTTGATGTCCCTTAAATGTCTAAGGATACGTTCCTTAAGACGTTAATCTGTTTTGCCAACATAGAAAGCACTACATTGGCAGCAAGTCGCTAAGTATATAATGTGGGAACTAGTACAATCATCATAAACATTAAAATTGTACTGTTGCCTGGAGTATGGATGTACAAAAGTATTGGAGCTGTCAATGGAGTTGCAAGCTTTGCGTCTCAGGCATTTGAAAGTGCCCTTTCTGTTAGAATTGGGCCTATTTCTTTCAAAACATTCTTTGTTGCAACTGAGTCGTTTCAAATTCTTCTTATTCTTATACAGGAATCTGGGCTGTTCCCCTACGATGTCTTTTACTTTGTCATCAGTTGTCAATACTGGCCAAAACTTCCTAATAACTTCACATACTTGCTTATTTGTTTTATATTATAGAAGGCTTTGTGGTTGTTTTTTTACTGTCTGCCGCAATTCTGCTTTCATAGCTGGCTTTGGAGGTTTTGATGAGGTATCTCAACTCTTTGCTGAGGCTAATAAGGGAATTTTTCCAGTCTTGGGACTTGACCGTTTTCTGCAACAGTTTCTTCCTTCTGTTGTAGAGTTTATTAACGGCAGGGGACCACCACATTGGCTTCCTTTTGTTTGGAGGACAGCGTCTTGGTTCTGTTGGGTATGGCTAGTTCCATGCATTTATGTACGTGCTCGAACAGTGCATTGGTGTATGATTCTGCAGTCATGCATCTATTTTCCATTGACATGGGTGCCATGAAGTTGGCCACCTCTGTTTTTAGGAGTCCAAAGTCAGCTTTGGAGAAGTTTTTCATGGTGGATACCTTTGCGGGGGAGTGGGTGAGATGTGGATTTCCATGGTGATTATTTTGTGGTCGGATATAACCAGGGAGGAATTGATTACTGGTGTAGAGCAATGGTTGCCCATGTTAGTAATAACCAGGTCAAGGATGTTGCTTCCTCTAGTGGGGGTAAGAATGAGCTGGTCCAGGGCATTGGAATTGATGAATTCCAGGCAGCGTTGGGCCAGTGCATTGGTGCATGAGTAGTTTTCCCAGTTGAAGGAGGGGTAGTTGAAGTCACCTAGTATGAGAGTATTGGGTTGGATCATAATAGTTTCCAGGGTGCTTAGGAATGTGGAGTGAGTGTCTTGGGACATGGTTGGGGACCTATAGCAGGTTATGACCTGAATCGCAGTCTTACCCAATGTTAGTTGTACCTGGAGTATCTCAGATGCGTTATGCTGAGCTACTAGTCTGGAGGTGTGCATATCCATTATGAATATGGAGACACCACTGCCTTTGGGGCTTCGGTCCATGTTCTGGGGCCAAAATGTGTGGCATGAGTTGTAGCCTGGTAGCGCAGGGGTGCTTTCTGCTGCTTTAAACCAGGTCTCCGTTACAGCACAAATGCCAGTGTTCTCCATTTTGAGGAGTGCGTTGAGAGAGAGTGCATCTTGAGATTTAGGACTTCTAGTGTTGAGCAGCATGACCCTCAGATTGCATGTATTTATAGCTGTTACGGTGGTAATTTGGTCTTTAGAACATTGCCTAAAAAAGACACTATAGGGGTGGCATGAGTCTTAGCCAGTACCCGGAAACCCAGGGGTGACAGATGCAGGCCATCTATGGCAAAGCATCGAGGTCTGTCCGTCATGTCATCACAAGCAGACAGATACTGGATCCCCTCAGAATGACACGAGAAACTTAGCCAATTGTCGAATGCAATCATTTTCTGTTTGTACTGCGGTATCGTTCTGGGCGACAGTAGGATGTTGCTAAGGGCTGGAGTCATACCTGCCTGAGCCACATAATCAGAAAGCTCCACCATGTCTCTTTTCATGTAGTCTCAGATCAATCACACCCACAATGCCACAGTCATACTTGTACTTGTTGTGGAGTGACCTGAGTGCGTGTGTTGTGTGTCGGATTCTGGCACTTGCTAGACAGCTGACTGTTACCTTCTCCTTATTCAATCTAGTGAGTGGGACGTCAGTGTGCCTCACTATGGAGTCACCTATGATTATTGTATTGGGTAAGCTGTTTTGCCTTACGAGCTTAAGTTGAGGGGCACACTGCATAGGTGAGCTGTGTCTCTTGTGGTTTGTACTGTGCTGTGGTGGTTGAGTGCATTTCTGCCGTGGAGGTCTCTGCTGTTTGGGTAGATTTCTATTGAGAGCCTCCACAAAGGTGGGTGTGTGGCTTGTGTTTTTATGTGAGGGCTGTGATGGTGGGTGTTCTGCAGGGCTATGTGTTCCATGTGGTATGCTGCAGGTGATGACCTTCTCCTCTTGACCAGCTATTCCAGTCTTGGCTGGAGAGTGCATGGCTTCCAATTTGGTGATATAAGCACATTTCTCACAAGTCTGACTGTTGGGAGGTAAGAGGAGAGGGTTGTCTGTGTACATGAAGCAGTTGCTACACTGCCTCAGAATGCCAGGTTCACAGTAAACTGACCTTTAGACATGCCAGTAGGGATGGCCATCATTACTAAGTACTGGAGCCATTTCCTTATAGGATATCAAGTGCTGATAGCACTTGTGTGCTACAATAATTGCTACAAAAAGCCTGATGAAGTGCTAGGTAAATAAGCTAATTAAAGTTCAAGAGAGAAGACATCTAGCAAGATCTAAGGGAGAAATTGAAGAGCAGACTTTCTGGCACCGGTAATAGACTTTAAATGCAGTGCAAGCTAACACACTTGAAAGTGTAGCAATATTAAAGCAAATACAGTTAAAATAAATGCAGTTAAAATGAAAACATGTCTTAAAATAAGTGTAGAAAGCAGTATAATCAGAAAAAATCAAAATGGAGGCACTTAAAGTCTTTCCCCTTTCTGTTGCTCTTGTAGTCTTGCAGGATGCCAAAACATGAACTGCGGCGCTTAAACAAACGCAAACCCATGCAAATATGGGCTTTTAAACCAGAAAGCTAAAAGGGATAGAAAACTGCCGAAACGGCCAATAAACTACAATTTCAGAGTCAGAAACCACTCCTCTTATGGTAGATAGACTACCTAGTGCTTACCACTCCCACTGATAAGCTGAAAGGCTTCCTTCCAACGCAGAAAGGTCTGGGGAACTCAGAAACTTACAAAACAGTCCTGGATACAGCAAATCTGTATCTGGACTACTCTAATAACAGGAAAGGCGGAAAACAAGCTTAGCTTGGATAACAAGCTTTAGGGTGTGGAGTAATGGTAGGTATACATCTAGGGAAAGCAGGGGTGGGTGATAAAGTAGGTAGGGTAGGGGAGCAGAGTGAACCCGAGCGTAGCAAAGGGCGAATGGAGTGGGAAGAACCAGGCCTCCCTGATGAGGAAAGAAAACAATCAGTACACAGGTAAGTGGCAAGAATCCAGCAAATTCAACCTAACCCTGCTTGCTGATGTATTGTACTAGACAGCAACTGCAGCACTCGGTTCTTATTGCAGATCATGGGAGTAGATTGTGTTATGGATGAGGTAAACAAAATTGTTGGAATACGTTGACAGTAGGATGGCCAATTAAGAAATTAAAAGTGTAGAAGGGAGAGACTATAGGGAGAAGATGAGGGGAATATATGGAACAGCCATCCCTGCATGTGTACACGCCTTTTCAGATTAAATATTTAATGCAGAGAAAACTATCAATTGAAATTTTAAGTTTTGTTGAATAGTAGATGTAATATTGCAGGAACAGGCTCTGTGTAACGCTAATGACCTACTTTCACTTAAACTGGCTATTCAGTCCCTTGTAGTTTTCTTATGAGGTCCCATAGATGAGCGTAGAGGGAATAATTCAGTGCGTGTAAGCCAGCTTGGGGGGAGGGCAGTCCCAAATGATCTTAGCTGCTAGGGGAGCTGCAAACAGGCATAAGGTAGGTTAGATAAGGTACAAGGTTGATATGAAAATAAAAATACTAATAGAAATTGATTAAAAAGATGTATTTCTAAAAGTCTTAGTGGGGTGGTTAGGGGATGAAAAAGAGCAAGACAGGACTAGCATAGAAGAGAGTATTAGTGTCAGTAGTTAAATCTAAGAGAATGAACTGAACACTATCGTAGAGACAATGTACAGAAGGTGCTGACAATCTAGTACCAATTGCATTCAAAAAGAAAGCAGCAATAATCATTTAAGTTCACTGCTTAGCATTTCATGTACTTGAGAGTCAATGCGTCTATTCATTCATGCAACAACAAAGTCAAATACAGTGTGTTGGTGGAGCAGTTGATACTAACAGCAACTACTTCATAAATCAGATATAGGCTGCAGAAACTAGAATTGTAATATGTAACCGCCATTAACAAAATGTACCCAGAAATGCAGTTAATTTCTGTGCATAAAACAGACTATGAAACCAGGTGCAGCCAGCAGAATATTCTAAACAAATTCACATAAATTCAACTATGTAAAAGCACTCTTCTATGTATGTATGTATGTATGTATGTATGTATGTATGTATGTATGTATATATGTATGTATGTATATATGATGGATAGGAGGTGAAAATTAAAGTGGTGAGTTGCTCTCTGATAATTTCTGTTTGAGAAGAGGAACCAGACAGGGGTTTCCTCTTTCCCCTGTTATTTGCATTGTATTTAGAACCATTGACAAAGAAAATAAGATACTCAAAAATTAAAGGATAAAATTGGCATGGTAATCAAGAAAAGCTGGCTGTACTTGCACATATTATTTTACACCTGATAAAACCTGAAAAGGGACATTTCAGTGTTGTGGAACATTTTGAGACAGTTTCAAATCTTTTCAAGATACAAAATTAATGAAGTTAAAACAAAGACAATAGCTGTATATTACATACCCACACATGAACTGGTAAGGATACGTAGGAAGAGACTAAAACAAAAGGCAATACAAAAACTGAGAAACTGGAAGCTCTGTTATATACATTTGGATAGCAAGATACAAACAGTGAAAATGTTTTACTCCCTTTAGTTTTACTCACAAGGTCAGGCATATTTTTATCAACCAGAGGAGAAGTTGTGAAAAGATAATAATAAAGAGCTGAAAGATTTTATCTGGGAGGGGAAGACGGCAAGAGTCAAGTAGGATAAGCTGATTCTTCCAATTAAAGAAGACAGTTTGGGTTTATCCAATTTGAAGAGGTATCGCAGAGTTACACTTAAGGTTCATATACATAGCACAAGCAGAAAACTATAATATGAAGTGAACAGGGATGATGATGAAACAGGGGGAAGCTCAAGAAACAAGGAGAGACTGGGATTTTGGATGCAGATCCTCAAGGAGAACAATAACCATGCAGAACATTATATTTAGATGTGTCTAATTAGAAAGTATTCTAAGAACTAAGTCAACAAGGGAATGAAGGAAGGAGTTTCTGCCGATAGGGATGACTGCACTTAGGGATACAGACCATAAGCAAGAGGGGGCTGGAATTTATTGAAAAAAAAATTAAAGAACCAAGGTATTGGGAGCAAATAATTAGAAAGGGAAAGGTAATAGAATGGAAAGAGGCCAAGAATTTATTTGGACTGCAGGACAGAGACTGCCTTCCAGTATCAAGGACTGATAGAGTATAGGCAAACAGAAAGAAATAGGGGGATCCTAAGCAAAAGACCAGCACTGGTAGAGTTTTTAGTAGAATCTAGAATAGAAGCCGTTATAAAAGAAATAATAATTAGTAGACCATATAAAATATTGCATGATAACTATAAGAATCAGAGGAGGTTAGAAAGGATTGGAAAGAGACTAAATAAACAATTTACAAACAATGGGCTATATATACATATGCCTCCCAAATATCCAACAAAGTCTAGAAGATTTAGGATCTTTGCATGGAAGTGTTTACGTAGCCATTTTTATACCCCAAGTAGACTTCAAATAATTTTTCCTCAGGTAGACAGCAAATGTTGGAAGTGTGATGCAGAAGAAAGAGATAACTTAGAGACATATTTTCTGGGAGTGTAATAAGTTGGCAGACATATATACACATACACTCAATCAAATATGTATATAAAATAATTTTTCATTGTTAAATATAGGCATTTATATACTTTGGTAATGCACAATATATTTAGGCAGGTCATAACTATATATTGTATTTGTTATGCAATTAGTATTTACTGTAGGATTATATCTTACATTTGATATTGTTCCTTTTATGCACTCCATGCATTTGTCATATTTTATATGAAACATTCATCTAGTATGTATTATTAGAGTTGGGGTATGGTTCATATTCCACCGATAGAGAACTTTTATTATATGATTGAATTTTGATGCTGTTTTAGGCATTTTTTAACCATTATTAATACTGATAATATCTAGAAGGCTGTTTATATGGGTTTTACCAAATCTATGTTCTTATGTCTTTAAAACTTAATGGTAGTTTAATTGGTCAGGTGGTGTTTTAGGCGGGAATTTTAAAGTATTTAAGAGACAAGGTTTGATATATTCAGTGTTCTGATGAAATCTACATTGGGTAGATGAAAGCGCTCAACCTTCGTTTTGTATTTCAATAAAAGAAGTTCTTTGTGACATATTCGTGGATCGTGGTTTGTTCTGGGAACAGTTTTTGGTGCGGTCAAGTTGGCAGACTTCAAAGATTCCCTACAGACTGATTTGTCCGGAGATACTAGGTGAGCAAATTGGTTTAACAAAGGAAATGATTTTTTGAGCTATGAAACAGAATGGGAACTGTCTAGACATAGTAAAGCCTTGGGCGAGTCTAATTATGGTGGCTTCCGAAAAACAGTTACTAGAAAACGGAAATCAAAAAGTAAACTAACTTTACTAGTAGTAGTGATATAGTAACAGACAGAACTGGAATCTTCAGAAAAGGGAAGGAGCAAATTGCATGTATTGTTCCCACAATTCCCAAATGAAGCTTAAAAGAAGGCAGGATTTGAATGAGCTATGTACTATTTGACTAACAATGACTGGAGAGACTGTAAGTGATGTATAATGTTTGCAACTCCAATTATGTCAGTATGATTTGTGACGTATAATGTTTGCACAGGTCCATATTGTTTGTTTTCATTTACATAAATGTATGATAGCTTATGTCATATGTAATAATTTAATAAAGATGCTTCTTGTTAAAAAAAAAAAATAAGCACATGAAATTTGGGAGATATAAACAGAAACGTGAATATTTAATACAGCATACAGTGATTGGGGGTCTATATTATATTATCAAAAAGTCAGTTCAGCGAATGGCACTTGCATCGAAAATGACATTCGACTAATTTGTTCTTGTGGGGGGCTACGCCCTTCATACCCCCGCTAATTATATATACCAACTAAGAGATCACACTACAGTGAGGAAAGGGAAAATTTTCCGATTTTCACTGTATCGTGCTCTCACTATGAACAGTTTGCTGAAAGGCATTTTCAATGCAAATGCTGCTCGCTGAACTGTCTTTTTGATAATATAATACAGACCCCAGTTATTAAAATTGTAAATTCATTTAAGGACCTAGGTATACGAGTAGATCCAGCTTTGAGTTTTTCTAACCATATAAACCAATTGGTTAACGACAGTTATAGAACTATAGGTTGTACAGAAAGATTTATAAAGTCTATGAAATCAGAAATTATGAGGTCATTGTTAGTTACATTAGACCCAAACTTGAGTATGGAATAACAATATGGAAACCTTATAAGCCAAGCATGAGTAAAATGGAAAGAGTATAGCAGAAATATACCAAGGGCACCCATGAATGTGAAATTTTAAGTTATGAAAAACTAAACTATCTGAACTTGCACAGTGTCTCATACAGATATTGAGTAGGAGACCTTATTTGAGTATATAGGACATTTACAGACTGCTATCTCTGGGAATGTTTGGGGTTATCATATAGCAAAGAATCATCAGGCAACCTATGTAGAAGATTCTACAGAAATAAGAAGTGTACTAATTGTTACATGCATCAGCTGCTCTCTGGGAACCAGACTACCAAATTACATTAAAGCAAATGATAGTTTAGCATTTTTAAGAACAGCCTGGATACTTATTATGGGAACAACTGTTGTGGTATACTGGCAGGTCAAAAGGGCATTTAATGTCTGTGCTTGAAATATATGTATGCATGTATATGTTTAAAGGCATGCTGTTTCTGCCCAAACCAAATACCAGCAACTTTCCCTATGAACATATGAAAAGGCCACATGCACAGAGATAAAATCAACACAAGTTTTTTTTACACACAAGACACAAAAAAAGCCAGCCTCCTTCCACACAGCAGCTGTTTTCTTACCCTTAGAAAAAGACATGGTGACTCATTGCAGTAGTAACAATGAATGGACAGGAAGACAGAAGATCAACAGCTTCAGGCAGGCTGGTTTTATTTTCCAGCAGATTAAGATATACCAGTAGGTCTGACATTTTGTCACAATCTTTAAGAAACATTGGATCAGAACTGTGATACAGGCAATCATTAAGCAGAGGAAAATAGAAAACCCAAATCTGAAAATATCATTCTAAAAGTTAAGTAGACAAATGTTCACACTTCCTGTTCTGTACTGGTTAAAGTTTTCACAAACCACAGCATCATTACCACACCTGCTAACAAACCTCAGATAATATTCCCACCTACACACAGCTAAAGGATTCTTTTTAATTGCTACAATTAAAACTATAAAAAATATATTACTTTAAAAATAAATATAATAAGCCAAGATTTACCTGCTTAGGGTCATCATAGAACACTCCTATGGAACGAAGTTTTGGTCCAATACTGCAGCTCTCTGTAAACAGAGCACCACAGTTCTTGTAGGGCCCTTGTTTAAACTTGTACGCCAAAGTAATATTCCGAATGGGAGGGCTGCCAGTCCCTACTGTGATCTTAGCTCCCAATCCAGAGTAGAGTGCAAACCCCATAAGAGTTACAAGTAGGATCAACAGCAGAAGCAGGATGATGCACAGTAGTAATAACTCCGGCATTGCAAATGATTACAAATCCTTACACACAAAAAGGAAAATCAACAGCACTAAATTCCAAGCTTCTTTATGATTGGAAAAAATACTCAAAGCTGCTGGAGTCACTTTTAACAGCAGCCTATGGAATAAGCTTTAAACTGCTCTCAACAGTAACCCTGTGAGTATGGTAATGATTAGTTTCTATGCTGAAAAAAAATTATAGAAGTCTTTGTACCAAGTGACTTGAGCATTCATATGTTCTTAATGTCATTTATTCATGGATATGTTGCTGGTTTTGTGAAGACTTTATACAATGAGAAACGTGATGCTGTACAAGGTTCAGTTTCAGCAAGAAGTTACTTCAGTGTAACTAGCTGCCAATGGAGTTGAGAAAGAAATATCACAGTCACTCCACAGAGATTTATTAACGGATTTTTACATCAATGAACTGTTTATCCAATGTTTATGCAGACTTTTGTTTGCTTGCTTTCTGTATGCAGATCTTTTAGGAAAGGAGGAAGGGCACCTTATTGTCCTTATGATTTTGCAGTCTGCAAATGAATTCAGAAATACTATTCAGTTTCTTCATGCAAAAAAGTCTCAATCTTCCACACAAGTCAACTTATTTTGATGGCGGTCTTCTGTAGCTTAGTGCCAATACGCAGCAGAGAAGAGGTACTTTCTTGTTTCAATTACACACAGCAGAGGAACTGGAATATAAAAAACACAATACTGAAAATCTTGCTTTGAATAACTGTCAAAGAGTCTACTGCAACACTTTAGGGTCATAACTATAAATAAACCTTGAACTCATGATAAATGTGCGAGTGGCCAAGTACATGACAGCAGAAACAGGCCACCTGAGCTTACAGTCACCTCTCCATTCACACTCCCAAATATCTGTCCAACTGTCCAAGCTTTTATAAACATTATTATTCACATTTGTATCTGTCTAATGCCATTCAGAGCATCTACCATTTTTATAGGTGACCTTACAGTGTTATTGTATTGCAGTACCAAACAGAGATGCACAGTTGCAAGGTCCGCCCAAAACTACCCACTATCAAACACCCACTGATGTGTATGAATATGTAATGAATATTCATGGAGCTGTCCTCACTGGCCTCATGAATATTCATGTAGTTGCATGTTGAATGTTCAAATTTTAAAATTAATATGAATACCATGTGGCCGGGCGCAAAGTGCACTTATACAAACAAAAGGAGGGAGCTGAAACAGTAACATTGAAAGTTTAAGAGATTAAGCACTTTCATCCTGTTCCCCTCAGAATTTCATCAGAATAAAATCAACCACTAAACTTTCTCCTTATATAACATTCAAATTCATTTGATCAATTAAACCATTTTGAAGTGTGTATGTACTAATTATTTCTTAAAGCGATAGCATGTATAGCCAACATACCTAGGCATATCTATGTACTCTACCAAACAGATGAGACTATTAAATAGTAAAAAACTTACAAAACCAACTCGGAAATGATAAATAGCCTCAATATTTGTAAAAAAGTTCTATAAGCAAATACTTAAGTTAAACAGCATTAAAAACACATTTGAAAATTAATTTAAAAATAATTTTAAATATGAATTATAATGATTTAGAAACATGGCTATTATATATCCTCTCACAAACTTATAATTAATAATATTAATAAATGCTCTTAATACTGGAAACAACTTCTTGACCACATTCTAAAAGAATAAAATAAGACCGTTAAGAGTGTTTGTTCTAATTAAATTTGCTCATTCTTTGAAATAAGGTCCTTTTAAATCAGGGTTTTATAGATATCTCTTTGCAATTCCATCATTCAATTTTGTTCATACTAAATTGTATTTGTAGCACTTATTGTATATATTTTATATAGTTTTGTTTTAGGTTTGTTGTACATCTTTCATGACTGAATTGTACCTTATTTTTCTTAAATATTTTATCTTTCAAGAATTTTATCTTGTTTGTATGTACTGTGAAAAAACAAAACAGGTTTTGAAAAAAAAAATAAAAATAGTTACAAATAAGAATTTTTAAAAATGCAGTTTGCGGTTTGTTGTACAAGTATAAACATATGTGCCTTAAACAGATAATTAATGTCAAATCAAGAATAAAGATAATAAAAATAAAAATGAAAGCCTCTATAATTTAGCTGCCCTATACTTTAATACAGGTTTCGTAGGTACATAATTATTTAAACCAGGACAAGTGAAAGCATTTAATCTAAAATTGCCATTAACAGCTCTTTATATTGCAGAACATTCTCCCAATGCTCTAGGGTCCATTTCCACTCGTTCTAAGACGCCAAATAAAAATTCATCATGGGAGGTCTTGCGTAACAAATGTTTATAAACAGCATTGTTAACATTCTTAGTTTTAATACTATACACATGTTCATATATCGGTTTCTTAAGTGCTCTTTCACTCTTTCCGATATAGAAGCAAACGCATTTTTTACAAATTGCTAAATAGTCCCTTTACTGGCACAATTTCCTCATCTAAGGACTACTTTATTTCCAGTTGCATTTCCCAAGGTGATGCTCTCATATTCTAAGATGTACTGACATTGACCAAGGATTTTTTTTTTACTTTGTTTTAATTGTTAACAAGTTTTAAAATTAATTTTCAGAAAAACCACATGTTGATTTAGGGGAATAAACATTAAATGGAATATTGAGTTATAGCAGATATTACCATGTCTATTCAGGGAAATAAACATTGAACAAAACATATATTTTTTTAAAAAAATCAAGTATTAAAATTAATTTTAAAGGAACAGTACTATAACTGGTAATGGACTACTGAAAGAACAGCACTACAACTACATTAATTTTAAAGGAACAGCAATATTATTGCTAACTTAATACCAAAATAAATTTACACAGTAACTGCTTTGTCTAGTGAGTTAAACGGTAAAAACACATTTCAACTAGTAAGTTAATAAAACACGTCCAGTGTGTCCATATGATTTCTATGGCACAGCTCAGAATTTTCATTTCTGCCTTCACTGGGCGGCAACATCTCAACAACCTCACTTCGGCGAGCTTCCTGAAATTCCCTTATGTGACGAAGATAACAGGCAAACTGCTGATCAAAGTCTCCCCTGTACTTACTTCTCCAGATGAATTCATCAAAAAGGCTCAAACATGTGTGCCCAGCTATCACTGATGGCTTTACATTGTTTCTTGCAATGTGACCACATGCACTCCATAGTACTGGTGTGGGCACATATAACTGGAACCACAAAATTTTGACTGATTGACTGCTGGCCAGGTGTAGTTCATCTCTTACATTTGAACAATGCCTTGGTAAGCTGCCCACTGGTCAGAATAAATATAAAATAAATAAAAATAAAATAGCAGCAAATCCTTCAGTAGCTCCTGACCAGTTCTCTGTTAACATCCAACTGTCAACATCTAATGTATGCATTTTGTCACTGGCAAATCTGCATATCAATCGTGCATCATTTGCATAGGACATCATGGCCATTTGCCATAGGTTGGTACTGGGCTATCTGCCCGAAGGCATATATTAGCCCAGCCACATTGTGCGGTATTCACCGCCCCTTTAGAAGTTCCCTAGACCCTTGTACTAGCAGCTAGTACCCTTGGCCCCTATCTAGTAGTGCTGTTGGTGTGATCCCCGGTGTGAACTTTCTGTTACCCATCCAGTCATCAAGGTTCCTCTTGAAGAGTGATAGTGAGGGGCTCTGTCTTATGTAGATCGGGACCCTGTTCCATAGTAAGGGAAGTCACTGCAAAGGGAATCTATCCCTCCAGCATGTTCTATTCATTGTTGTGTTAAGGTTTATATCCCTAGAGCGTGTAGCTCGAGTAGATTTGGTTTTGCTAAGATGGAGCATGTTCAACAATTATGGGTTGGACATGGCTCTGTACGTTAGACAGAGATCGCCTCTGAGAAAGCGGTATGCAACAGAGAACAGTCTTAGCTTTTTCAGTTGTGCTGCATAGGGCAACTGTTTGAGGCCAGTAATCCTCTTGGTTAGGTACCTCTGTGGTCTCTCCAGCTGCTGGAAAACACACAGGTAACGCCCCCTTCTGCACAATCTGACAGTGTGGGGTACAATACCATAACGCTGACTCTTCTATGCACCTACATCCTTCGGTCAAAAAAGCATCAGCTCACACTCCCAGAATCGCACTCTTTCTAGAGAATGTTTTACAGTAGCTACCCCCTTAACTTTGATCTGAGAATTGTGATTTGTATTAACTGCAAACAGCTGTCAGTGCATATGTGTTACCTTACATGCTATCTCTTAGAACAAAGTTCAAGAGGAGGTACCAGGTATTGTAAAATATTGCCATTTAATGTAGAGGTCAGCAAGGGGGAGCTGCCATCCATCCGTATCCCTCCCTCAGCTCCTCAGGAAGGGGATTAAGGTGGAGCACTATCCTCCTATTTACAGAACGGAGAGAGACGTTTACACAACTTCCTTTTTTCCCCTCATGAAGACAACAAAGGCATATCAGTGCAATGTTACTCAAGACACGTTTCGCAACATTAAGTTACTTTATGGAGTGTCAGAGGTACAAGTATAGAAAAACTGACTTTCCATTTTTCAGAGTGCCTTCTCCCATGTTCAGGTGTACTTCCTTTCCCACAAGATGCTATCCACCTGAAACATAAAAATTTTCTTAAAATACTTGAAAGTCAAGCGCATATATCCCAGCACTGTTATGTCACTGTCATTGTTCATGTTGGACTGAATGACTTCTGACATACCTCATGGGACTAAATGAAGAAAGACATGATTGAGGTTTCAAATTATGTGTCTCGGGTAAATATGTCCCTAGCCATAAGTAGCATTCTACCTTCACCCAGGATGATGCCTCAATACAAAAAAAAAAAAAAAAAAAAAAAAAAAAGAATTACTTCAACAATTGGCTTAGCTTCTGTTGTAAATCCAGGGGGATCCAGTATCCATCAGCCTGGGATGATATGGTTGGCATACCATGCTGCTTTGCCAGAGATGGTCTCCACCTGTTATATCTTGGCTTTCGGTTGCTGGCAAAGGTACCTGCCTCCCCCATAGTGCCTTCTTTTGGCAATGTCATAAAAAAAATTCCTGACGTAAAAATATCTTCTAGAGACAAACATAAGGTTATGTTGCTTAATGTTAGGAGTCTTAATCAGAAACTGCACTCACCGGAAACACTCTTTACTCTGGAAGATGCCGATGTCCATGCAGTCACACAGACATGTTTCAAGGCTGCAGAGTACTTCAACTATGCAAGGTTGCAATGCCTTCCACATGTTCAGACTGATCCATCTATATTAAAGACAAATGCACCTTAAGACTGGTTAAATAGTATGACTCCCTAGAGTTACTCCAAGTTCAAGTAACTATAGGAAAGACCCCCCGCTGCGTCACCGTTAGCTATAGGTCTCAGACCATGAACCACAGAAACCACACCACCTACCTGGACCTACTTGAGTCACTCAGAATACAGCCAACCACCCTCGTTACGGGTGACTAACTATCCTTCCATCAACTGGAAAATATATGTGAGCACAAAACACACTTGCCCCAAGATTCCCGGACTTTAACACAAATGCTCTGGAAAAGATAGACTACACCCACAAGGGGCTCTAATGTCCTTGACCTAGTACTCACCAACATGGGGGAATTGCTGCACCTCCTCATCTTTGTGACCCTCCCTGGTACAGTCTGATTATAAAATCGGACTCATTCAAAGTAATGATCGTACCTGACCACCCCACCCCACCCCCCAGGAGAAAAAAAGGTTAAAAATTTCTCCAAAGCAAACTACAGACTCCTAAGCAATGGCATAAATAGCTTCAAACTCCCTGCCACCACTGTCAGCAATCACCCCTATACACAGGTGTACACAAATGCCCTGTATAAACACCTATACAAATCTAGACTCAGCTGTACCACAACAGATCAAAACAAGTTCCTCACAAAAAACAAGCCACCCTGGTGGACATCTAGCATAAATAGGTTATACAACAAGAGAAAGAAACTGCTGTCAAAGAACAAGAGGGAACGTCTCAGCAGAGGAGGAACACTCTCCACAGCTAAACAGGCAAATTAGATATCTTGTAAAGTCCTATAAATCTAATTACAAAACAAAATTAGCACCCCTAGCTAATAACTACAAGACATTCTTTAGCTATCCTAAATCTAACAGGGAAGGCCCAGCTTTGTGCCGAATTAGTAGTGGACGGTACCACTTATACTGAATGGGAGAACATTGCAAACCTGCTAGCAGACAGGTATGACAAAAATTTCACCCCCATCCCCACTAATCATACACCAAAGCATAACTGTCACCAGTCCTCTACTTAGCATTTTCAAAGAGCAGGTCATAACCGCACTCTCTAAGGCCAAAAGCAGCCTCTATGGGACCAGATAACATACCAGGCTGCTTACTAAATGGTCCAAAACAGGAGTTAATGGAATCACTGGACACTCTCTTCAACCACAGTCTAAGTACTGGCTTCATTCCACCTGAGTGGTACACAGCAACTATAATCCTCTTGCACAAAAGTTGCCCTTCTACCGACCCTAGAAACTATAGACCAATAAACCTAACCAGCCTCATCTGTAAGGCCGTGGAGAGAGTCATCACATACCTTATCCACAAGGATATAGGAGGCCTTCAAACTCTTGACTTAACCCTGTTTGGCTGTGTTAAATGCAGATCATGCCCGTTAAACCTGGTGGACTTCTTTAAGAATGTCACCAAAGCTCTGGATGAAGGCAGAACAGTACATGCTGCCTATCTCGACTTAGCAAAGGCTTCTGACACAATCCCCCACTCCGGCATCATTGAGAAACTCACCCAGCTGGGGATTAACTCATATGTCAGACTGGTAGCAAACTAGCTCACAGACAACACATAGTCAAATTTGGGGCTTCCACCTCTACCATCCGACCTGTTACCAGTGGTTTTCCACAAGGATCTGTGCTGGGCTCCCTACTATTTGGAATCTACTTCTCAGTAATCCAGGCAAAAATAGATGACATGTGTTTTACAAAGTTCACTGATGGCTGCAAACTGGGTGCAATCATTGAATCCCCCTATGATGTCAACATACTACAAAATGGGCTTACACTGAAATGATTGGTGCCAAAGCCACAGACTTAAACTTAACACAAAGAAATGCATTATCATCTCCTTCAGCAAAGGAGAAATCCCTGCAAATTACATTATTAATAATATCCCCCCCCCCCCAAGTTCAAACGGGTTGGTGAGAGATCTGGGAACGCATGTAGCTAGCAACCTTAACTTTGATCATCATGTGTCCACAGTGGTAAGGAAGACCTTCTACATTGCACATCTCATAAGTAATGGCACAGCATCCAAAGCTAAGGCGGTTATAACTCCCCTGTACTCATCCCTCATCAGACCGATAATGGAGTACAATGCTCCTTTCAGTATGTACCTCACCAAACACCTACAGCAGCTGGAGAGACCTCAGAGATTTCTCGTCAAGAAAAATTCAGGGCCTTCAGCACTCTAGCTACATGGACAAGACTGAAGGCCCTGTCACTTTTACTGTGCATCGTACAGACTGCTTCGAGGCGACTTGTGCTGGCCTACAGAGCAGTCTCAGACCCTGCCTTCATAGAAATGCTGTATATCCTCAAATCAAATGGTACACAACTCACTTGCTCTAGGGACCTTAACCTAGCCTGTGACATTAACAGGAGATGCTGGAGAGACAGCTGCATTTCCCAGAGGTTGCCACTCCTCTGGAACAAAACTTCCAATTCATGTTAAACAGAGCTTCTCAATGACTCTACTTAAGAGTAACTTGGATAATTGTATGGGAAATCATAAATTTACCCCAGAGGTTTCACCTATGTCCCTCTTAGACAGAATCAGCCAGTGCTGACCTTAGATTTGCTTTGCAAATATAAACTATATATCTTGATTTATAAGGAAACAAGGGTATATCATGGCTAGGCTTGTAAAGGCCTTGAGGCCAACAGCCTAGTAACCTCCTATGATCCTATCCTCTCCTTCCCCCTTCCCAAGGATATACAGGGAGGTGCTATTTTGGCTGCTAACTTGGCTGGACAATGTGTGCTCTCTAGAAAAATATTTCTGAAAGCAAAAACTTTTTTCCTACTGCAGGGTAAAAAAATATTGTTGGAATAAACTAACAGTTTTTTAGAATGGAAAAGTCATATGAAAAGGTAAAATTAAGGTTTGGTCCTGTTCCTTCACTCACTGGTAACACCAAAACAAACAGATCAGATGAAAAAAAAAACTGCATAAAAACCTTGACGATCCACAACTGTATGGCAAATAAACTTGACAAAGAATTGACAAACAGCTCATTGTGATAAATTGCAGCTGCTGGAAAAATACACAAACATAAAAATAGCAGACACTACGTAACTAAATGACCATGAAAGAGAAGCATTTGATTTGGCAAAGGGTTAACGGAACATAAAATGAGTTGATAGTACCCAATATGACAATAGACTGCAACAAATAAAAAAACAAAAGTAACCTGATTCTGATGAAGTCCCCAGTTTCAGGGGATGGAAGCGCACAATCTGTGTCTTTGTATGTTGAAAGAATAAAAACAGCTTGGACTGAGGAGTTTGGCTGACTGGAAGTGTTTCCTCCTGCTTCACAGTGGATGGTTTTAGGCTGCAGCAAAGACTGAAAGATTTAAACTTGCAGTTTCTAAAAATTTTTAATTAAAGTGCTCAAGGATTACAAATCTGCCAAACATGACATGCAGGAAGATGTCCCAAGAGTGGTACTTTCCCATCCACAGGCCTCAGAGTATCTGAACAGTGCGTTAGCAGCAGCCATGAAAACATTGTAAATACAGTGACATTACAGTGACTTTGTTGCTCAGACTAGCTTTTGCAAAGGAACAGGACAACATGAGATGATATAGGGATACGTTTGCTCAGAAAACTGGACTTACTGAATATGAGCCACAAACTAATAAAAATTGATTACAAGTTGTACTAACATCCCCTTATTAGATTCCACTGCAGTCCATGACAAAAATATTATGCCCATCTACTGAAACATATAATTTAACTTAAGTTTACATTACACAGCAATAAAATCTAACTGCTTGATTTTTGTTTTATTTTAATTTCTGTAAGGGGCCAAACTCCCCCTTAAGTTAACCCACCTATCCTTTAGAACAAGCTAGCCAGGGGTTAAAAGTAGGGTACCAGCCCACCTTAAAAAACAAATTTACAGAAAATATAGTCTGACACAACTAACAGGGGATACGTATTGTGGTTGTTGACTTCCAAGCTGGGTGGGTCTAACTGGAATGGGCTATGGATATATTGCAGCAGGTCAAAGACAGTTTACCTGTGATCTGTAGCTGGAGTCAGTCATTCTCACCCATAACTTATCTTTGCAAAGTTGCTGGAATGAATGGGGACAGACTACATATACCTCTGATATTTGACTGGAACTGACAGACCAGCCTTACTGAAATTAAGCCCTAAACAAAGAGCTCCATTTTTCCTCCAAACTTTCAAACACACCTTAATTGGCTAAGACTGCACTACAATAACTGACTTCCACCATAGTTACTGCAATGCAATAAATGTAGAGGAAGTAACTGACAAGCTGAGAGTCTGGGGCTACTGAATGCTCAGTGGCACATTTGGGGGATTTTTTCCAACCATTTGATCCAATAATGGTCTGGACAAAAACCATGAGTACAGCAAGAAATTTGGTCTTTCTTTCAAAGAAAAAAAAAAGTTAGGCCCAAAGCTGATCTTTCAAAGCTGACTAAACAGTAGTTCCTAATATATCCAAAATACAATCTTGCAAACAAACACAAATCATATCTGGAAATATTGCCCAACTCCCCCCTCCTCACAAAAACAAAAGATAGAAACCTTATGCACCCCCCTCCTTTGGTGTTAGACTGGGATGAAACAAACATATGGTCACTGTCATATCAAGTGGCTGATGTCACACACACAAAATGCATGCCTCCCCACTCCTAGCCTCAAAAGATAGCTACCTTCTGTGTACCCCTTTGATGTTAGATCAGGAGCAAAACAGAAAGAACAAATGGCCATAATAATACAATTCAACTTGCTGCTGTTAGGTACTTACCATATCCACAAAAGTTAGCCTCATGTATACAAGACTCTGGTCTGATTTATGAATAGAGTCCTCATGTTGGTAACTCAATTTTCCTTTGTCAGCTCTATCCCCTTCTTCACAACAAACCATTCTACTCAATTACCTTCCTATCTTAATCACCACTTTACATTTCAATTTCTTTCTGATCTTCCCATTTTATCCAACTCCTTCAAACACCGCTACACCATGCTAACCATGTTCAATGTCTCTTTGTACCCTAATATTCTTACCCCAATATCTTTTGACGCCTCCTTGGCAATCTTCAAAAGGAACATTGACGATTGGATGGGAGAAAAGAAATTCACCCCAAGGATCACGTCAGTCGCCCGGCTAGACAAGGGTCCAGGGAAGTAAACAGTGTGGAAAGAAATAGCCAGGGAATTGTTATGGCTAGGCTTGTATAGGGCCCTAGGGCCGATAGCATAGTACCAACCTAGGAACCTATGAATCGGCTATAAAATGTCTCTTTCTTCTCTTTTAATTTACCTACTATTTCAAACTTGTTACCTCAAGTTTATGTAGTCCCAACATCTACACTGTAACCCTCCTTAACCATGTCTTGCAAGTCATATCTATTATGTGCTTAGCACACGTATTGTACGTGAAATGTTTGCATATTAAATGTTTTACACTTTGAACTGATCATCATAAAGTACACATGTTCCCACAAAAGACATACCCGTTTTATCTTTGTACAACTGTATTAAGATGGGTTAAGACCATTCCATGTAATATCTTTTTTTTTTTTTTTTTTACAAAATGTATTTGTTTTAACATGAGTATCTTAATGCATCTATTGGAATTTTTCTACCTGGCCTCAGCTGAAAATGGGCTTTGCCCTGTCAGACTTTCCCAGTCAATTAAAATAAAATTATGACCACATAAATGTACTCAAACTTGCTGCTTCTAGACAGTACACTTTCCCTAGATAAGATATAGTACACTTTCCCTAGATAAGATATAGTAGCCCTCTGTGCACACTTCTGAGTTTTGTCTATCAAAAAATGTGTAATAATAACCACATGGTCTCCAGCTTCACACAAAGTTCACAGCTTTGAAAGGGGTAGTTTTAGACTTAGTAGGGCCCCCATATCAGGATCACCTATCATGCCTATGCCAAAATCCCTGTATACAAATGAGGGCTCTGGGGACTCCCAGAAGCTCTAAGGATCTTGATGTTCTGTGATGTATTTTATGCCTTATATTTTTGAAAGATAAATTATTTGATTGCTATTTTTTCCAGTGACAGATAGAACACTTACATAGGTTTCCCTAACACTCCAAGTATACACAGATAAAGCTGGCATATATGCACACACATGCACATTAAAAACGCTCATAAGAGGTCCATCACAAGACAGACACACACACTGCAAAATTACCTACAGGCAAATTACAGGAATTCCAATTCACCTACAACATGCCCTTGATGTTTTGGGGGAAACCACAGTACTTGGATAAAACTGAAATATAGACGGGTGTGGCCATAAAGTCATCACAAAGATGGAACCAAAGCCAAGAGCTCAACCAAAGAACCAAGCACTGTGAGCTAGAGACATTGCTTGCTGCACCAGTTATCACAAGCATCCTACACAGACCACAAAATATGGCAATTTACTGTGTACAATGCTAATACTCAACTGTGATAGAAAGAGAAAGAAACTGTCACCAATGTATTACCTTTGGATACCTTGCAACACCCCCCAGTCATTTCTATCCACAGACTTACTTCTGCACCCAGTTACAGCCATTTAATAGATTTTTAAAATGAAGACATCGAAGGTGTGCACAAGGGCCAAATAAACTATTCCATTTTACTTCACTCAAATGCACGCTACTACTGTGAAGCCAGATCAGTGACTACAAATTTATCTCAAAAGTACAGCAAGCTATTTTCATCCAAAAACAGCCCCCTTAACAGCAATTAGTCACTTTGTTCATAGGTAGGTACTAGGCTATCGGCCCTGGGGCCTATACAAGCCCAGCCAAAAAGGTACCCTGGTTTGCCACCCAAGAAAATTATTTTCCTGTGCCATTGTCGAGCAGAGCTACAGAGGTGATCCCCGGGTGAATTTCCTATTTCCCATCCAATCATCAAGATTTTTCTTGAAGAGTGCTAATGAGGAGCTTTGTTTGATATAGATAGGTAGTTTATTCCAGAGTATGGGAAGTCTCTGGGACAGGAATCTATCCCTCCGGCATGTTATGTTTATTGTGGTGACAAGGTTTAGGCCCCTAGAGCATGTAGCTCGGAGGGATTGGTATTTCTTTAAGGGGAGCATGCCCAACAGCTCTGGGTTTGACATAGCTTTGTATGTTAGGCAGAGATCACCTCTGAGTAGGCAATATGCGACAGAGTAAAGCTGGAGTTTTTTTGAGACTGTCTGCGTAGGGCATATGTTTGAGGCCAGTAATCCTCTTTGTGAGGCATTTCTGCAGCCTTTCCAGTTGTTGTAGATGTCTTGTGAGGTACATACCAAAAGGGGCATTGTACTCTATAATGGGTCTAATGAGTGATGAGTAGAGAGGAACAATGACCTCTTTTTTTCTGGATGAGAAACCTTTTGTGATGAGGTGTGCCACGTAGAAGGATTTCCTGACTACTGTGGCGATGTGATTATCAAAGGAGAGACTACTGTCCACCTGTGTCCCAAGGTCTCTCATCACACTTTCAGTGTTAAGTATACTACCGCCTATGTTGTAGTTTATGGGTACAGAGTTTTTACCAAAGGGGATGACAATGCACTTTTTGGCATTGAGCTTGAGGCCATGGCTTTGACACCAGGCATCTGTCTCAGTGAGGCCCTTTTGTAGGATGCCCACACAGTTAGGAGTTTCGATTATGGCTCCTAGTTTGCAGTCATCTGCGAACTTTGTTAGACAAAGACCTTCTGTGTTAGCCTGTACTTCAGAGACGTAGATACCAAACGGGAGAGGACCCACTCCACTTGTCACTGGTCTGAAGTCGGATTTGGAGTATGCTACTTTCACAGTGTGGGTTCCGTCAGTGAGCCAGTTGGCAACCCATCTTGTGACATAGGGATTTATACCTAGTTTAGTGAGTTTATCTATAATTCCAGAGTGGGGGATGGTGTCGAAAGCCTTGGCAAAATCTAGATAGGCTGTATGAACCACCTTACCCTGGTCTACGGCTTTGGTGACTACTTCAAAGAAGTCTATCAAGTTTAGCAGACATGATCTGCCTTTTACAAACCCGAACTGGGTGGGGTCCAGAGTTTGGAGATTACCAATGTCTTTGTTTATAAGTTCCATGAGGATACGTTCCATGGCCTTGCAGACCAGGCTCGTCAGGCTAATGGGGCGGTAGTTCCCAGGGTCAGTGGTGGCTCCCCACTTGTGAAGTGGGATAACCGTCGCTGTGCGCCATTCAGCAGGCACAAAGCATGAGGTGAAGCTATGACTGAACATGGTACTTAGGTGGGGTGCCAGTTCGTTCTGTAATTCATGTAGAACACAGCCTGGGATGTTGTCTGGTCCCATGGATGCTGTGTTCTTGGCTTTGGAGAGTGTGGTTTTCACCTGTGCAGCCGTGATTACAGGAACTCTGCATCCTTCCGGTATAGAGATGGGCTCTTTAGGGGGTGAGAGGGGGGGGGGTAAAGTTAGCACTGAACCTATCTGCCAGGATGTTGGCAATATCAGCTGGGTCTGTATATTTAGTGCCATTGTGCTGTTGAGATTCTTGACATAGCTATAGAATGCTTTGTGGTTGTCTTTAGAATCAATGGTGATTTTGTTTTCATAACTAGCTTTGGAGGATTTTAGCAGGGATCGCAGCTTCTTACTGAGGCTGACCAGGGAGCTCCTCCACTCATGGGATTTTACTCCCTTTTGCAACAGTTTCTTCCTTCTGTTGTACAGTTTGTTTATGGCAGGGGACCACCAGATTGGCTTCCTTTTTTTGGAGGATAGCGTCTTGGTTCTGTTTGGGATAGCACGATCCATGCACTCATGTAAGTGCTTATAAAGTGCAATTGTGTAGGATTCAGTAGTCATAACTGTATTGTTCATCTGCGTGGGTGTCATGAAGTTCATCACTTCTGTCTTAAGAAGCATGAAGTTGGCTTTGGAGAAATGTTTTACCATGGTTTCCTTAATGGGGGGGTGGGGGCAGGATGTAGATACCTAGGGTAATTAGCTTATGGTCAGATCAGACCAGTGAGGCGTTGACTTCAGGTGTGGAACACCAGTCACTCATGTTGGTAATGACTAGATCTAGGATACTGTTGCCCCCTGGTGGGGGTGTGGATAAGTTGATCAGGGCATTGGAGTTTATGAATTCCAGAAAGCGTTGAGCGAAGGAGTTGGTACAGGAGTAGTTTTCCCAGTTAATGGTGGGGTAGTTGAAATCGCCCATTATTAGGGTGTTTGGTTGAACCCTAATATTTTCCAGTACATCAAAAAAAGAGGAGTGGGAATCCTGGGGCATGGTGGGTGATCTGTAGCAAGCTACAATTTGGATTGCAGTTTTGGCCAGAGTTAGTTTCATTTGGATAACCTTGGCTGCATTATGCTGAGCAACTAGCCTGGAGGTGTGGATATCCTTAATGAATATGGATACACCTCCGCCTTTGCTGTTCCGGTCCAGGTTACATGGCCGAAAAGTGTGGTATGAGTTATAGCCTGGTAGTGCAGGGGTGCTCTCTGGAACCTTGAACCAGGTCCGTTTCTGTATTCACCCCAAACATCAGATTATGATAAAAAAATGGACACAGTAATGTAGTTCATCTTTACTTCAAACCGTAGCTACAATGAAGTATTCCAACTTCCATCTCATAAATGATACATTAAACATGCAAAGCCAAAATGAATGCTTAACTTGAGCAAGTGGTAGCAGGGTCAATCACTGCAACTTACAGACAGTTCTCACACTTAACAAGTTACCTGACTGTGTAAACCTCAGGTAGCTTCTGCTTACAAGTGGTTTCAATAATGTATTTCAATTTTGTATTACACAAACATTAGCCACAGTAAATTATTCCAAATGACTTTACACAAATACACCCTCATCCTGCAAAGCCAGATTAAAGAATATTTAACATGAGCAAATGACAGAAGAGTCAGATGCCGGACTATGAAAATATAATGGCAAAGTTAAGGAACATTCTTTTTCTTTCGGCTAAACAGTAACCAAAGTAAAGTATTCCAACTGGCTTCACACAAGTATACATTAGTCCTGCAAAGTCAAATTAATGACTAACTTAAATGACAGCAGTGATGGAAACCCCTGTACTCAGTAATTATAGTAGTTTTGTTGGCAGCACATGCCTCCCATATCAGACTGCAATAAAGAATACTAATTGGCCACAGTAATTTATTTCAATTTGAAATATATACACTCTGCATGTCTGGCTGTGATCAAATGAATGAAAAAAAATATATAAATGGAATATTTTTCAGGCTGCCCTTGTCAGAAACCTATAGGTCCCAAAGCACAAACATGTCATTCTACACATTCTGCATTTGGCACAGGGAAACTATTTTAAAAAGAACTTAAGTCGGGTAAGACCTGCAAAATGAAACTACCTTTGTGACTTCTCTATGAATAGTTTCAAAGCTAAAACCAACTTATGAACTGAAAAAAGGTCTGCAGACTTTATAGTATTCAAATTTCAAAGTCCTTACAGATTTATAACCACCCTCTTGTTGTACAATTGTTTTCCACATGCAAATTCATCCACCCAAAACCACTTTTTCCATTTTTTTTTTTTTTTTTGCACATGGGGTCAAGGTGTCACTCCCGAGTGACAATCATCCATAGCAAAGATTTACACTAACAGGTGGCTAGCAAATCAAATGAAGTAAATGACCCATAACTTCTTTCCACAACTGTTGAAGAAAACTGTTACTCCAGACATGCATTTTTCTTTTCAGGCTGCATTTCACTTAAATCCAAGTTTTCCTACATCACATCGCTCACACAGTTTTGCCAAGTCAGGTTCATCCTCTTTGGACCATCTTCTGTATCAACTTCGGAAGAGTTTGGTGTCATCTAAAAATAAAGCACATTTTTTTCTCCAGTCCCAAAAGACAAACTTTTACCTCCAGTTCCACAAAGACATTGTAAATATATAAGAGGGTGGATCCAAGTACTGAACCAAGTTAATTTCCATAACCCACTCATAAGACAGTTTACTACCATATTCTTTGATCAATTATGCAGCAAGTATTTTACACACTTAAGCTTCCACCTTATTACCCATACGAATATTCCAACATGTGCATTACTCTTGAGTGGCATCAAATTAAATGGATAACATTCCCAGCCCCACTCTGCTTCACTACTCCAGTCAGTAAGCTATCACATATATATACTGCTGGCAATGAGCCCTGCCTTTGGTCATAACATTTTCTGGCCTTTAAGAATCAAATACATTTTTTTATTTGGAGTCCTTAACTTCTCAGCCACAGGAATGGTATGTAATTTCCCTTGTCTCTGTCCAATTCCCAATCTTATAAAGATCAAATGGCCAGCCCCAGAAGCAAAGTTATCAACTGAGCCTACATGACGACTATAAGAACTAAGGCAGTACTAAAAACAGAGAAGGATCATATACATGGAATATACATTCAATATATAGAAAAGCCTTGGGAGGAGCATTAATAGCTTTGGATTTTTTTTTTCTAATTATGCTCTCTATCAAAGATGAGGGCACTTTTACTCCATAGTGTTAAGTTTACTAAGCCATTACTGAAGAAGCAAGTAATATAGCCGGGTAGGCCTAATACTCAGAGCTGTTTATGTTATGCAACTTACTCCTGGCAAGACTGTTTGCTGCTAATGACACTAGCTGCTACTAATGTTTTACCTATTCTTCCAGCCCCCACCCATACTTGTTATACCACTGCTCATTCTCCTCCCCTTCCTCTATACCCAGACACTGCTTTGTTTTGGTTTTCCAAAAGACCTAAGCTGGTGCCTGTAATGGTTTAAGACTGGTCTACCACTGAAAGAATGGAAAGTGCTCCAGTATATGAAATGAGTCGATTGACTATAACCCTCAATTAAAGATTGCTTAAGTCCAGCATTAAGCTAGCATCTAACTCAACTTAGTTTAGTCCATGAAAGGTTGTTCTCAACCAAACTTGTAGGCCTCACGGTATAAATTTTCCACTGGTTCACATTAGAAGACATTAAGGCACCAATTGGAGAAAGGGACCAAATTTCACATAAGTTACAAACCCATTTAATACATCACTGCCAGCAGACTTACCCGACCATAAAGAGACAGTATAGGATAGTAACACATTACACTAAAAATATTCACATCAAAAAGTAGCATTAGTGAGGCACCCTAAATTCCTCTGGCATTCTATCAAAGAATTACTAGGTCAAAGTGTAAGGGACACATAATGAAACGCCCAGTTCCCAGACAATGATTCTGTTAAACTTTACTTCCTCTGATCAACACCTCCTACTCTCCACTTATGTCTAATCTTTTTATTTTATGAACTCTTTCTTAACAGTGTTTGAAAAGAACTGGACAAGCTATGCCCTAAAATACTAGTTCTTCATCCTACATTCCTCAAAACTACTGACTTAATCACCAAAACATTTTGCTGTCTTTTTAAACTGCTTCATTTCCTCAGAAACAATAACCCTTAACTTTAAGTCCTATTTTCTTTTTTTGTTTTTTGTCCAAAACTGCCTTCTTAGCACAGGGCCTCCATCCACATTCACTGCAACCATTTGTCCAATCAAGAACATATCTGAGAAATCAGTATATTCACAGGTCCCTCATTTCTGCAGTATGCACAACATATTAACCCATGCATGGAATGATTTTCTTAAAAGGTTTAGTATTTTTACTGCCACCTGTCATGTTACTGCCCTAAATATAACAAGGACAAGGAAACTTACTTTGCCATTTTTGTTAAGATATTAGTTTTATTTTGAATCAGTTGACCACATTCTTCTACTAAACATCTTGGCAAATCTGGGTTTTCAGGATAAAGTAATCACATTGTTTCAAAATTACTTATGATCACATGCTTCAGGTCACCATAGGGACCTCTTTCTCAGATGTTAGTACCTTTAAATACAAGGTTCCCCAAGGATCAGTGTTGGGGCTGATCCCTTTTCTTTTTCTTAAAATTACCTCCCCAACAATTTACCAAGATCAACATATTTATGTATGCTGAAGACCTGCTCATTCTGTAGGGTGGCAAAGTTAATAATTCTATACAAAGTGAGCTGCCGAAGGACTTCACCTTTCCCTAGCATTAGCATCATCTTAGCAAATCAAGAGTCAACCCTAACACAGACATAAATGGCAGTACATCAGAGAAGCTCCAAGACTCTGGCACCATACTTGTATAAGATTTGCTTAATTATCCACTGCTCAGTACTCCCAGCAAAAATACCTGGAGGTAGCACTCGCCAGTTACTTTCCTTTAGGGACCACATTGAATCTGCATAACTCCTTTGCTCCTCAAATGGGGAAAGTTCTGGGTATCAGCTCAATTCCCACACTGGAGTTGTGCTTAAAGCCTTACAAACACAAGCCTGTAAACAAGATCTTCGGGTTTATTTACCTTGTTGACAAAGCATACCACCGTAGGCTACTCCAGAATATTAGCAGGCTTCCAGTTACTGCTGAGTTATCACTACTCAGCATTTCTTATCTATAGGTATCTGTCTATAGGCAAGTACTATGCTTACTGCCCTTGTGGGTCATTTTACGCCTAGCCAACCTCCCTCAGAGGTGGGAATCAAACCCTGTATCCTGTGTTTGTGAGGTAAACATCTTAACCATTATGTCAACCACTATAAAACACTTTAATTCATCATTTAACTCCTAAATGCCCCATAATAATACATTCAAGCCTAATAATGTCTTTGCTCGAGAAAAAAACATACATAACATTTATTATTCTTAACATGGAATGCTCTATCCTCTTCTACAATAAGCAGAATATTAAAAAAATGCAGAATATAAAATAAAATACAGGTACTTATTGAACTCACAACAGCAGGGAACAATTTGGTATGAGACATTCTCTCGAGTTAATAAACACAAGAAAAGTTGATTGCCAAGGCTACCTCTGCATGTTGGTATCAGCTACCCACTGGAATTAAAAACAAACTGCACCTGTTAAGATTCCAAGACAAACTGAAGAGTGAACTACATTCAGTCTGTTAATGTAAATGCTTCAGGGATAAAGGCTAAGGTACCAGTTCATTTTAGTCCTCTTAGGAGGAAGATGATCACCTTGATGGATGGTTAGGGTGAGTAGTCTGTCAGAATCTTTCATTTAATCAAGTAACATTTCTAAATTAAGTTTACTTACTGCTTGTAAGGTCATCCAATGTTTCACTCTGCATTGCTTATTTGTATTTTACTATTATTTTATTTACACAGCAAAGTTAAACGTGTATTTCCTTTGCAAATTCATACTGCATTACTTACTTCTAACTCACTGGGTTGGGTCCTGGGTGGCAGTAGTCCAATAGCAAGCCTGTTTATTCTGTTTATATATACTCACACACATACATAAACACATACCTTTAATTACAGTAATTCTGAGTCTATGGTGGGACCTTTGCTCCTGTGGACTACATAATGCTGTCTAGAACAGTGGCAATATACTTAAGCTAGCTACACAGAACATGCATGTTCACCAAGACAGACAGGATAACTTGTATGCTCTTCATTTGTCTGAAGTCATCCAAATTATTTTGGCCAGGATTAGTATTTCAATTGTTTTAAGGAAGATCTGGATATTTTTCATGGAATTCCTTTCAGTAAGACATTCCATGACCTATTTAGTTTTGTCATCTGCATGTTTTCTTGTGTGCATTTTCTGTTTTTACTGGGATAAATTTGGGCCCATCCTGCCAACGTCAAGGCCGCAGGAAAGTGGAAACCATTCCATGTCCACTGTCTCATTCATTTCATCAAAGGGGAAAGACAGAGATGAAGATTCCTCACCCTCACACTTCATGGCTGGAATTTACATATGCCCTATCCCTACTTTTCCCCTCACTGGTATACAAAACATACCAGGATATCTGTGCAGGAATATTAACTGCAGTTCAGTATGTAGATGGAAACACTATCAATGTCATCACTCCCCTTCCCCTCAGTCCCAATGTCTTACATGCCTCTAACACCTCTAGGACAAACATCCACCCATGTCCACCAACATTCAAAGACAGACCACCTAGCCACTGGCTGTCTACAACCTTTTCATAACCAGACAAATGCAGGATGATGACTAAACCCAATTACAGGCATTAGTGATGTGAACTCTCCCTTCCAGCCATTAGTTTGACTTGAATCTGCTGCCAAGGAAAGCTGGATTTTTAGGTTTTTTTTTTTTTTTTTTTTTTTTTGCTTTTTTTAACATGTAATAAACTCAGCAGATGGGACTTCAGCTTCTTTGTCAAAGGACAGCCTCTGAATAGTGGAGACCCCCATATGCTGCACTCCAGTGCCATCCCTGGATTATGACTAAAGGGCTTCATCTGAAGATAGAATCCATAAATGCCTGACCTTTCCAAAATCATGCAAGAGTGTAACCTAATAAACCAATGATACTGCTTAACATTCATAGCATTTTCACCTCCTACTGTCCCACATTTTAAATATTAAAAGTTATGCACTTAATCGTAACACTAGATTGTGTTGTCTTCTCCCAGTTTCAACTGTTAGGTATATCTCTGATCTGAAAATGGCAACATTCAGATCTTTGGCTCCAAGGCACTGTCTCCTTCCCATGCCTACAAAGCCCCTCCGGCCTGACAAATTCTCAAATAGGAAAAGCTATTTTTACAGGTAGGTAAGGAAAGGGCCTGCTGCAAGTACAGTGAAACAGTCAAAGACCAACAAAAAATACAATCCTGGAGACAAAGGTCTGGTTAGGTCCAGTATGATCAACTGAAAGACCAAGACAATGGCAATTTGACAGGGGTGGTGGAGGAAAAGTTGAGATTGACAGAAGACCTAGATAGAGTGCTATGTTAAATATAAACTTTTGTATGTGGTCTTTTCCATTAGTCTCAATTGTTGGAACAGAGACCCTAGTAGGACTCATGGAAGGATATTCTGGAGAATGGTGGAGCCCAATGAAACCAAAGACCGAGACTGCAGGTCAAGCCTGTAGTGGGAAATAAGTGCATGCAGAGTGGAAGTAGCAGCCACAGCAAAGATATCAATAGGAACTCAAGCCACGGAAGTGGCAACAGCCCTAGAAGAATGAGCTTCTAGCTTGTAAAAAAAAAAAAAAAAAAAATCCTTTGGTTCTATAAACGTAATGCAATTGTATAAAACCACCTGGGTGACCTTGGAGACGCTACTTCCCAATTTAGCTTTAGAGAAGGATAGAAAAAAATGGGTCAGCATTCCTGAGGTCCTCAGTTCGGTGCAAGCAGAAGCATAGTTGATTATCAACATCTAGCAAATGCAAGGTATTACTCACCCTTGTTTTGAAAAATTGAGAAAGAAAACCATCAGGTTAATTCTCCGATTTAAGATACTGTCAGAAGCTACTTTGAGGAGAAAATTAGGATTGGTCTGAATAGAAATCCTATAACATCTTTGTGAAATACCAAATATAGTGGTTTACACTATTTGGCCTAAAGTTCTGAAATTCTCCTTGCTGAAGTAACCACCACTAGAAAGAAGGTTTTCCAAAAAAAAAGGAATTTCAGTTCAGCCACAGGCTCAGGCTCAGGCTCAAAAAGGGGAGTTTTGTCGAATCTTGAAATAAAACAGTAATATCACAGGATGGAACAAAGTCCCTTAAAGTAGGTCATAGGAGAAAGGCATCATGCAAAAACACCTTGGGTAGTTTCAACGAAGCAACTGGAGTACTGCCTTCATCCATGTGAAAATTCAAAATAGCTGCCAACTAAACTGTGATGTTAGAAAAGTTAACTTCTATATGAATCAAGTCCACCAGAAAATCTAAAAATCTACAACAATGGAGCTGAAAAGGGATTCAGATGCTTAGATGCCCAAATGGAAAATCTCTTCCACTTACTTCTATATACATTTATATTAGAAGATTTTGAGATATGTGGATCACAGTAGAGGAAAACCTGGAATATCTGGCCATCACTGGAAATGGAGAATCCAAGCAGCTAGCTTCAGGGCTTGGATGTCCAGATGATGCTTGCCATATGGGTGAGAAATCAAATCTAGAAGAGGATCCAGCACCAAGTGAGGGTACAAGTGCGGCCAGAGAAAGGGAAACCCATATCTGTCGAGGCCATAAGGTTCCTCCTTGTTTGTTGATGTACTACACCACTGACATGTCTACCCGAATCTCAATCATCCTGCGGAGGGAGTCCTGGGAGGCCTGAAATGCTAGATGATTGCCCTCATCTCCAGCATACTGATGTGAAGACAAACTTTTGTCAACGTCACTTACCTTGGACATTCTCCCCCTGAAAAGGGGGGCCATCTGTGGTTACAGTAGTTACTTTGTAATGGAGAACAAAGGGACAACCTACAGAAAAGCACAGTTATGTAAAAGCTTACCATTAACAGTAGATGTCCTTCTCCTCACTGTTGCAGTACTCATAAGGGATTTCCTGACCAGGATAGCCTAATGTCCAGCCAGTATACCAAAGCCTTTAGTACTTATAGGCACTGTACGTCACACGTACACTCCCCGTACAAGGCATAGGGCATAAAGGTGATGTATGGACACAAATTTAGAATTGAAAAAGACCCAGGAGGAAAAGAATGTCTCTAAGGACAAGGAAAAAATGTGCGCATCCAGAAGGAGAAAAAGAAGAGCCCCTTGGCCAGGAAAGGATAAGCTAGAGCAGAGGGGGGCAGGAGGGAAGGAGAGAACCATGCAACAGCGAAATGAAGGACATCTACTGTTATGGTAAGATTTTACAGAACTGTACTATGTCTTTCCATATCACTGTTGCAGTATTCATAACCTAAGTTGAGTACAAAAGCTCAAGAGGAAACTTGGGAGGACGGCATGGAAAAGCCCTCCAGAAATCCATGCAGGGCAGCCCTGCCAAAGTCAACTTTGGCTCTGCAAATAAAATCCAACCTGTAAAGCTTAGGGAAGGTATGTCCAGTCCGTTGAAAAAAGCACAAGAGGAGGCAACAGTCATGGAAGAATTCTCCTTTACTGATGAGGAAAGACATTTACCATGAACAACAACAAAAAGAAATTATAAATCCAGGAAGAAATGATTTGCTTAGAAAAAGTCAAACCCAAAGACCTGAGATGAAAGGAAACAAAAAGCTACTCAGATTTGTGAATAACTTTAGTTTTACCCAAACAGTATCTACGCTATTTATGCAGATCAAGGTGTGAAGAACCTTCTCACTGGCAGACTGTGGAGAAGGAAAAAAAAGTTTGATGAATAGACCGATTAAGGGACAACTCACTGGACTACCTTGGGCATAAAAGGAAGGGTTAGTATGAAGAGACACCCTGTCTTTATGGAAAACTAAGAAAGAAGGAACAGCCATCAGAGGCTAAAGTTCAGACACTCTCTTGGCTGAAGTAAGAGACAAAGGAAGAGCAGTCTTCCAAAGTACAATGTTGCAAGGAAGTTGAAGAAGCAGGCTCAAAAGCAGCACAAGTCAGTTTTTCAAGTGCAAACTTGTGGTCCAAAGGAAGATGAAAAAGGCTTCCTTGGAAGTCTGATATGAAAGACACCTTTAAGAAACTGCTTGACCCTCAAATCTAAAGGACAGAGGAGGAATAAAGGGCATACAAGTAGAAATAGCTGACAGATGAGCTTTAATTGAACAACATGCGAACCCAGCATGGAGCATATCAAACAAACAAGAGAGACCCAGAGGAACCTTCATTTTTTTAAATTTCTCCAAGTCTTGTGTGTTTCTAATACCATGACAGGAATGGACCCCATTCCTAAATCAAATTATGATTAAAGTCCTTGAAATTAGTATTTTTCAAATCTTTCATGTTAGCCATAAGTGCTCTTGGCAGCACCCACAATATGACCAGTAATGACTCCTCCTCCAATTCATACAGTGTTGCATGTATTGGTAACATATAAAAAAAATAATTTCCAATTGTACTTGGATAAGATCCATTGCTCCTACTACTATTGGAACTGTCTGGGTAGCATTCCATATTGCCCTCGTTTCTGCATGCAAGTTCTGGTATTTTATGCCTGTCTCTCCCTCTGTACATATGACACAGTCACTGGGTGTAGCAATTTCAATAACCAATGCTACTTTTGCCTTATTTTCATGAACTTCTTTATATCTGGTTCTCCCGCATCTATTTTTTTTTGAACTGTTGGTAACGGGTGATCCCATTTGATATAAAGTTCATTTTCAATAAAGCTTTGTGGCTCACATTTCCAATTTCTTTTTAGCCATTTCAGTATTATAATGTTTGCACAATCCCCAATGCAACAGTCTTACCACATTACTATGCCTTTTAGTATACTGTCCTTCTGCCATTAGTATATCACAACCAGCAACAAGATGTGCGACCAATTTCAATTCTGTTTAAGAAAACCTACATTTGTCTGTTTCTCCCTCATGTTCAATGAACTTTGTAAACCAATGTGTACATACTCCACTATCTTGGGCCACCAATAATAACCTTTCATCTTTTGGTTTAAATTCACCTCTCCTTAACCATTCCTATGTTTGATACTGATCAACAGGAGGTTGTTCTAAGAGCTTTCTATACTTGCAACTATATTTATGTGTCCTTCTCATTTCTTGCCTTGTCATCTGCTCCTTCACCTTATACTCTTTTGTTTTTTGGCACATTCAGTTGCCACCCGATATTTATCTACTTCTGGTTTGACTTCCATTCCTGCTTGACACGAATATGCTTCTGCTAAACTAAGCAGGGAAGTCATGTTAGACTTATTCTGTTTTAAAACTTTCTTTACATTTTGGTCTTGTGAGGTCAGCAGATACTTAAGCAATTCTACGACTGCAGATCTCTAAATGTAATCTATAAATGCAATCAATTTTGAGGAGGCCCATACCTCCTTCAGAACGGTGAATATATGGAGCAGAACAAACAAAATGAGACAGAGCCAGAGGAACCTTAATTTTTTTTAATTTCTCCAACTCTTATGTTTCTAATGCTGTCCAACCGATACAACACCTGTTGGGGCCAAGTCAGTCACTCCAAAACTTTCAATTAAGACAGGAAGATCAAATTAGTTTACAGCTTGGACTTTGTTCCTAGATGTCAGAGCTTTTTCATTATTATTTTAGTCTTCTAAAATATTCCATACCAAGATTTATTGACATTTCTTCATGTTTTACTATATATCCTTCATCAATTCCCAAATATTTATACACTCCCTCTTGCTCAAGTTCTTTTACATCATATTCCCATCCCATGCTGATGTCATCTTGGTGCTGCAGCTTTCCTGCTTTAAGTTTGCTTTTGCACATTTATCAAGACCAAATGGCATTCTTATATCATCTGAAAAAGTTTTGACCACTTGCAGTTGTGCTTTCAGTTCTTCTTCTGATGAACTATACAGTTTTAAGTCATCCACAAAAAAGATGATGAGAAGTCTTTACACTTTGATGTTTTCTGGAAAACTGTAGCCATGACCTAATCTGTTAAGTAGACAGCTTAATGGGTTAAGGGCAAGACAAAAAAGCAACTGACAAAGTCAACCTGGAATATCCCCCCTTTGAATTTTTATCATTGGAATAATTTGTCCTTTATCATGGCTTAACTGCAAAATGGTTTACCACTGCTTCATGGTCGCTGTAACGTAATCCATCAATGTAGGGTGTATCCTATGTATTTTTAAAGCACTCTTATCCATGAATGTGGGATATTGTCAAATGATTTTTTGTAGTCTATTCATGCCATACTTTGATTCTTCCTCTTTTTACAGTCCTTCATTATGATCCTTTGTTCTATATGACTTTCTTTTGTTACTCTTTTGTTCTATTGCCACGATCGAGTTTTCTTCTAAATGACTACTTTGTCAGCATCAATTCCAGTGTACAGTTTACGTCATTGAAAGGGAAGTTATTGATGTACGTTTTTAGGATAGCTTACAGGCTTGTTTTTAAGTAGGAGCATTGTCTTTCCTATTGTTAACTAGGTTGGTGTCTGTTCACGGAGCGCATATAAAGTTCTCCTAGATAATTCTTCATGTAAAGATGTTAATACTTTTTGCCAGAAGTTAGGTACTGCATCTGGGCCTGGGGATTTCCAAGTAAGAGCTTTTCTTAACTTTGTTTCAATCTTTCTGGCCGTTACTTCATCCTATTTCATATCCTGTACCTCCACAGATAGGGAATCCTGATGGCGAGAGAGGCACCAGACACAAAATCTTTTCCATTTGGACTATGATTTTCTGGTAGTGGGTTTCTTAGCCTCCTGCAGAATCTGAAGCACATCCTCAGAAAATAGGTGCCTGAAAGGATCAAAACCCTATCATCCATAGCTCCAGTTGAACAATGGACAAGTGAGAATGAATAAGAGACCCCTTGTCCTGTGTATGAAAAGATGCACCCAGTGAGGTAACTTGTGGTGACTGCCCCTAACCAAGCGATAAAAAAGGGGGAACCACTTCTGTCTGGGCCAAAAGGGAGTCACTAGAAAGATTTTGGGATAGTCCAGCCTGATCTTGTGCAAGACTCATGGTAACAGTGGAAGGCATACAAAAACATCCCCTTCCAAAGGAAAAGGCAAGGCATACACTTTCCAAGCCAGAAAAGACCTGGGACTCTGGAACAGAACAGAGGAAGTTGTCTGTTCAGAGTGGAGGCAAAAGGATCTACCTGAGGAATGCCCCACCAACTGGCAACTTCCAGGAACACATTTCTGTAAAGCATCCATTCACAAGCTTGTGTGCTGGACTTGCTCAAAGAGTCCTGCCACTAGACTGTGCTCAGAGGGAATGTATCAAGCGACTCTTCAGGCAGTTTACTAGACAGCTAGATCTCGCTAGTCTGCAAAGACAAGATCTTGTATCACCCCCCCCCCCATTTGTAGATGCCACATCACTGACTTTGAGGGGTCCAGGATGATAAAGGGAATGAAAAGCCTGAAGAGCTAGAAACACAGCCCTCATCTCCTTTATCTTGATGTGGTCTGACCTCTAATGAAGAGGCCAGAGACTCTGAACGTTGGAAGTGCCAAAGAAAGCCCCTCCCCCATCCCCTGTCTGAGGAATCTGTAAAGAGCACGAGTTGGGACTGAAGCATGAAAAGCAGCCCCAGCTTTAAAAAAAAAGTTGAAATCACCATAGAAGCTCAAGCTTCAGACCAGGAAGGAAGGTTACTGGGAAGTCCAGGGAGTGGTAATGATCTGAGGTACAACTAAAGCTTTCTCATGTGAAGCCTTGCCAGGAGCATAGGAATGATGGAAGCTTTGAACCCAGGGACCCTTAGAAATTCCCTGGTTTTGACTGAAGCCAGAGGAACAAGGACTGGAAAAAGGCAGCAAGAGATAGGGCCTTGGTGGTAGGCAAAGATGCCAACATGAGGATGCTTGAAAGCCCACAACCAAGGAAAATATGATCCTAGGAAGGTGCCAGAGTTGAGTTCTCTAAGTTTATGGTGAGCCCCAGACTCGCCAACAGGAAATGGTGAACTTGAGATCCTGAAGCACAACACTGGAGGAAGAAGTCTGAATGAGCACATCATCTGGGTAGGGAAAGGTCTGAACTCCTCTCATCCTACAAAAGACAATGACAGGAGTGTGGCATTTGGTGAAACCCTTGGGGCAGTAAAAAAGGGTAAAGCAGAGAACTGAAAATACAAAGAAGAAAGAGAAACAAAACCTTCTTGAAAAGGGGAAGGACGGGGATATGAAGGTAAGTGTTCTTGAGACCAGAAAAGCCTGAGGTAGAAGAAGAGGAAATAAATTCTGAATAGACATCGGAAAGGAAGAAATTTTGAGAAAGGTGTTGAGCTGGGAAAGATGAAATATTTGTCTATTAATATTTAATAATATTTAATATATAATATTAAATATATTATATTATAATTATAATATATTAATAATTAATATATCAATATATTTATAATAATTATTTATAATTAATTATAATATAATTTATTATATTATAATTATATTATATTTAATATTTTATATAATATTTAATATTTGTTAATATTTTTATACAAGTGCCTGCCTTTCTGGGAAACAAAAACAATCTGCAATAAAAACCTCTTCCTAGCTGGTCAACAGGCACACCCTGAAAAGTGTCCTGGACCAAAAACAGGACAGAGCACCTGTGAGAAAAGATGAAGTTGTTCCTTCCTTTTTGGGCATCCCTCAACATCCTTGGAAAGGGATTTCCATACCATGAAATATCCAAGTTGGATAATGGAGCACAGGAGTCTGTTGCAATCCTTAACCAATTTGGAAGAGACTGGGAAAGATGAAGGGATAAGGGAACCTGGCCAAGGGAAGAGGAAACAAATTGTAAAACGGAACTGGGCTTATCCTGAAAAAATCAGGTTTCTGCGAGGTAGGGTTTTGAGTAGACTTAGCAGAATGCACACGTCTAGAACCCTTTTCCCCCTTAGGTGGAGGGCAAGACTGTCTACAAACAAAATATTTGGAGGATTATTCCTCTGAAACTTAGGAATAGGAGAAAAAAAAACATGTTTCAACTACTGCAGGGGTTTACAGTATTCTGGACAGACTTGAAAAGTTCATCAACAGCACCAAAACAATTTTTATTATCCAAAAGAGCATCCAATAATTTGTACTGAATGTCATCAGGCAAAGCCTGAAGACAAAGCAAAGAGTAATGCCTCATAACTGAGCCAAAGACTATAGCCCTGAAGGAGGCATCAACTGTATCACAGCTGCATTTGTTACAGTGGTAAGCAACTTGACTTAACAGGTACAGCCCAACAGGGAAAGGGCCAAAGCTTTCCCCTTAGAGTCAGGAAGATCAGAAACCACTTTGGAAACCTGGAAAAGGAGGACCAAAATATACCTGGGTCATACAAGTCTGGCAGATGATGGCTTGAAAGGAAGAGGCAGTGTAAACCTTTTTGACAAGCTTTCCCACAGCCCTACTATCCTTACCTGAAGGCAGCAACTTGGTAGAGGGCAACCAGCTTGGAGAGCTCATCAGAAGAGACTACAGTAGGATTAGCAGATGGGCATTTATAAAGAAATTTGCATTCATCAGGCACTTGTAAAATCTATCCAGTTTCTTGGGTGCAGGGGGCTTAGAATCAGGGGGCCACAGAAGCAGCTGAAAAGGTATCCAGCAGGGCAGGAAAACAGGGGGGACAGCTGACAGCCTAAGAGACTTCATCTGGAGGAGCTCATAACAACCTTTTCTGAATGTCAGATATTTCAGAACAATCCCACAAACTCCATGAGGGCAACAGTATCCCCAAAGGAAAGTTCCCTCAAGGGGAATCTGGACCAACAGAATCCTCTTCCTCTAAACCATAGTTCAGGGGAAAAGGAATCTGAGAAGAGTAAGCCAAGGACTCTTCCTCCAGAATCCAGATCCACATCTGAAGAATCTAGTTCACTAGGTTCTTTTAAGAGTAGTGGAAGATCAGGGAAGGGCAAGCAGAGACACCACTTGAGGAGGATTTAAAGCCATTAAATAATTAACCACCACCAGAGTAAAATCTACCATTCACGTTTGGGATCATTACCAGGGAAAATATGATTGTTTTTTTTATGGAACATCTGAACAAAGCACCCTCAGAGGGTCAGACGCCTGGTGAAATTCAATAAGTATAGTACGAATATCCTCACTTTCTAAGATCTAAGGAATGTCCCTCGGATATAATCAGCCGAGGTTTCCCCTCAAAGTCAGGAGCAGATATCTGTAAAGCTTTAGAGGACGGACAAGAAATCGGATCCATGCCAGCCTCCAATGGAGTCATGCCAGAGAAACCAGAGGCAACCACCGGACAATTCTCTGGGCCTTCACTAGCCTCGAGAAAGACATCTGGGGGAAGCTGCACAGCAGCTGTATCAAGCCCAAGTGTTTTGGCCTTTTTCTTTGCAAACAGCTGCTGCCTGGAATGGGAAGATTCAGCCATAGCACCTTTAGCCAACAGCTTAAGACTCTGGTCTTCGAGGTAAACAGATAAGAGGAGAGATTACTATGTAGGGTCTTTGGGACAAAAGCCTAGTAGACATATCACTGTGTATAGTCATGTGAAGCACCCAAACAGAAAATACAATGGTTGTGACAGTCATTATGAGGAATCTGGCCCTCACACCGACTTTTTCCCTTTCAGGATGGCATGAACTCAAGAGCACCAAAAAAAAAAAAAAAAAAAGATAGATAAGAAACCCCAACAGGGCACTTAACTGAAACCATGCTTGGAAACCAGCGCAGCAGAAGGGCATCCAGACAGATGTTCAATGACAGCATTCAGACAGATGGCAAAGTAGTTCTGTACATGTGCATCCATAGGTCATCTTTATGCTCTATGCCTTGCACAGGGAGTGTACATGTGACGCATGGCACCTGCAAGTAAAGGCTTTGGTATACTGGCCAGACATTGGGCTATCCTTAACAGGAGATCCCTTAGGTTATGAATACAGCAACAGTGACATGGAAGGACATCTAGAGAAGAACTCTGTCACAAGTGAACATACTGTCTTCAGATTCTCGTTTGACTGGAAAAAGTGCATGGGTTAGTGTAGCACAGACCACTGTATCAAAGGTTCCAGTCTTACTATTTTTTTCACTTTCTGAAGAAGTTTCTCATTCAGGAGAGACAAAAACGTGTCTTGTGTTAATAAACTTGTTATACGTTAAAATACGTTTACTTTAAAATACACTATTGTGTGTTTTTGTCATACTACTGGCTGTCTGATTCCTTTCGACAATTTCTGTGTTTAAGGAGTATTGTTTTTTTCGCTTGTTTGGTGTGTTTATTATGGCGACAGGAGTTTCTGGCAGCCCAACGAGTCCAAACTTATTTTGTTCAGGCAAACAAACAGAACTATCACAGTTAACTGTAACTTTGAGTTCGTTAAGTCAACGCATCGACACGCTTACTAACCGTTTGGATTCAGAGGACAAGAGATGCAGTGAAGCAGTTTCCAGATGCAATGTAAATCCAGCTTATAATAAGTTACAAAATGGTCAAAATTCTAACAGCGCGGATAGCGAACAGGTGAGACCGAGCCTCAGTCCACCTCCATTCCCTCTGGGGCAACCTGTCCGTCAACTTGAGCCTTGTTCTACTTCAGTTTTGAATAACCAAGGGGATGGTACAGGGCTTATTGGCGTTCCATCGTTTTCGGAATGGGTGAACAACACAGGTCATCTTACTACAGGTTTCACCCTCAACATGGATCGACCGGCCTCAACATCTTCATCTTCGCCAGTGAGTATTCAGGTTATTTCAGACAAATTAAAACTTCTAGATTCTAAACTTTTAAAAGTTAAAAAAATTACAACTTGAAGTGATTTACTTCAAACAATGTCTTGTTGAGAAGTTAGTACCCAAGGGCTTACGTTACCATCAGTTTCCAACAGGGCTTATACCTGAATCTCCTTTTCACAAAGAGTTATTAGAACTGTTTAACTCTTTTGGTTTCTCACTAATGGAATGTATGATCAAACATTACTCTAGTTAAATTGATGGTATTACTGTTGAAGTGGATGAGCTTGACAAGGACATAAAAACTAATGTTGACTTTTTTTAGATATAAATTTGACTATGAAAGAGTTTCCAGTATTGACCAATTACTGGATAAATTAAAGATCAATAAAATAAGGAAACTAAACAGAGATCATTTAGCTTACTCTAACGGGTCGGCATACCCTAAACCACAAGTGGCTCAAGTCTGGAATAGTAAAAATCATATGAATGGATCAAACCATTCAAATTCCTCTATCAATCTAGACTGTTCTAATGATGGCAACACTAGTATGATGGATAACAATGTTCAAGTTACTGAACCACTAAGGCGTAGTGAAAGACTACGGTCTATTAACAACAACAGTAACAATAACAACAATACCCATCAGTCTGTACAAGATAACAACCAACATGTACAGCAACAGGTTTTTCATCAAGGGACTAAATCCAAGAACTTTTCGAAACCTCAACTATCTCGGAACCAGAGGAACAGGAGAAAGAGATGAACGATTCCATTTCAGCTTGTGGTTCTACTAAACTAGTTATATCGAAGGACACTAATGGTGACTTCAACATATACAATTTTTCATCGATCTCCATTGATTCAGACTTAGTGAAACTTTTAGCAAAGGGTAACACCTTTGTACCTAGTTATACTATGAACCTTGCCAAGTCTTTGATGGACTTGAAATGTTTCGTTAGGAAACTAAATCTCTCTTTCCTGTTAGGTAATTATGACACACCTTATCCCTCTTTTAAACCTCTAAGCACATTCAACCCTCCTTTACATCCTTTACTACATGTGTTTGAAAGTGTCTGCGAACTTGATATCAGAGACATCGCACACACATGTAAGTCAGGTCGCCATCCTAGACTTAACAACACTAGTTTTGACCAACACCAAGCACTGAACCTGATTAGATCAAGTATGGTACGGTGCATTAAACCAGATAAGGGGGGTGGTTTAGTCATTTTTGATACGAATGACTATACTAATAGAATGGAGGCGGTTCTTAACAATATGGCTTACTCTAAAGTGTCACTTAATGAATGCAATATAGCCTTGAGTAGAGTGAAAAGCTACTTTAGAGACCTATTCATCAAATCTAAAATCGACTTAGATACCTACAACTACATAAACATTCCATTTCCAAAGTTACCTATTATGTTTGGAATTCCTAAAATTCACAAGGATATTTTGAATCCACCGATGAGACCTCTCATCGATGGTAGAACATCTTTAACATATCCTTGTGCTAAAGTGGTAGACTCTATACTCCAAAGATACTTGAAAAGGATTCCACAAGTCTGTAAAGACTCATGGAGAGTCTTAACAACTTGTTTATAGATCATGACTCTAACTTCTTGACTATCGATGTAGTCGATTTATATACCTCCATTCCTCATATGGAAGCAATTGAATGGGTTTCTTTAATGTTGAAGGATATGAACGCTCCAAACAATGATATTTATGTGGTTTCTGAGCTTTTGGACATTATCCTTACTAACAACGTTTTCACTTTTAACAATCAGTACTTTTTACAAAAACATGGGGTAGCCATGGGCTCCCCATGTGGAGCAAGCCTGGCCAACTTGTTTGTAGCTTATTGGGAAAAACGTTTTATATTTGAGAAACCAGAAATATCAAACCTTTTGGTGTTATATACAAGATTTTTAGATTACATTTTTATCATTTTTACAGGTAACAGTGAAGAAGCTGATAGATTTATTGAATACCTTAATTCTACTACTACGTTTCTCCAATTCACTTATAAATTCAGCACATCTAGTACAGATTATCTAGATGTCAAACTCACTAGAGTGCTCAACAACAAGTTAAGTTCCACTATTTACAGGAAGTCAATATACTGCAACTCTTTTTTTTACACTTTTCTAGTTCTCATCCTTTTAAACAGAAATGCTCTATTGTAAAAGGCCAACTGGTTAGAGCAGCCAGGATGTGTTCCATTGAAACAGACTTCCTTGGGGAAATGTCATTTATTGGAGAACATGTTCGTGAACAGTGGTTACCCTACACATCTAGTTCACGATTTAATAGTAGAAGTTAGAAACAAACGTGAGTTAGGACTACTTAACCCTATTCTGACTAGCAATGATAGTCATAACATAGAATTCATTTCTGTCACTGATACTAACAGTGACCTTTATTTCATGAGTAGTTCTACTAATTCTGGTTTCGCTAACAGTGACACCTTAGAGTTGGTTCCTAAACCCATTGACCAACACTACAAGCACAGTTTCATTACTTCATTTAATAATGAAAGTGAACAGATTAAACTGTTGTTACACAAGAATTGGCATTTATTGTCTGAAGATAGCGCACTAATAGAGAGAATTGGTTCCTTTCCAACTATTATTTATAGGAGAGGTTCCAATTTAAAAAGCCTTCTTGAATGTAAACAGTTTAGGACTAGTAACAGATCTTGTGGGTCATCACCTTGTGGTGCTTGTAGAATGTGTAAACATGTAAAAAGAAGCAGTAGTTTTGAGATAGCCAATAGGAAATACTATATTAAAATATAAGCTAGACTGCAATTCCAAAGGCATAATTTACCTAGCTACATGTAAAACCTGCAATGCTTTTTACATAGGGAAAACCGATCGTAGATTACGAGACAGAATCTACGAGCATGTTTATGCTATTTCTAAAAATAAGAGTGACAACACGTTAGCTAAACACGTTAATACTAAACCTGATCACGGTTTCCAGTTTCTAGCTATAGACCAGGTAGTTTGGGATATTAGAGGTGGACCAGCTTCTATCCAGTTAGAATGCCGTGAATTAGAATGGCAACTACTTTTGAATGCATTTTGCGTCCCAGGTCTCAATGAAAACTGTAATATTACTTGTTTATTGAAATTGAAGAGCTGCTTGAGAACTAACCTTTCATTATGTCACCTTAGACACACTATTTGTGTATTACATTTTTTGTACAACAACATACAGGAGACGATCTAGTTGACGTTTTTCAATATCAGTATTTGGACATGTCTATTTGTTGATATTATGTTTTTACATTCAGTCTATTATATTTATCTATTTTTAACAGTTTAAATAATATTTTTATTTATATTATTTTATATACATGTTTTATAATGACTTTATTAGTATGCTGCTCCACTTCTTTAGGCTTTTGTTGTTACTTGTACCTTTAACTTCAAGTCTCGCTGATTGGTTTATACTACTGTTAGCCCTTTGAGCAGAACTTTTAAAAGGTTCCTGTCTTACTATTTTTTTCCACTTTCTGAAGAAGTTTCGCATTCAGGAGAGACAAAAACGTGTCTTGTGTTAATAAACTTGTTATACGTTAAAATACGTTTACTTTAAATACACTATTGTGTGTTTTAGTCATACTACTGGCTGCCTGATTCCTTTCGACAATTTCGGTGTTTATGAACTCAAGAGCACCAAATAAAAAAAAAAGATAGATAAGAAACCCCAACAGGGCACTTAACTGAAACCATGCTTGGAAACCAGTGCAGCAGAAGGGCATCCAGACAGATGTTCAATGACAGCATTCAGACAGATGGCAAAGTAGTTCTGTACATGTGCATCCATAGGTCATCTTTATGCTCTACGCCTTGCACAGGGAGTGTACATGTGACGCATGGCACCTGCAAGTAAAGGCTTTGGTATACTGGCCAGACATTGGGCTATCCTTAACAGGAGATCCCTTCGGTTATGAATATAGCAACAGTGACATGGAAGGACATCTAGAGAAGAACTCTGTCACAAGTGAACATACTGTCTTCAGATTCTCGTTTGACTGGAAAGAGTGCATGGGTTAGTGTAGCACAGACCACTGTATCAAAAGGGTCCACTGCAACACCCTTATATGAAATCTGGCATGAGCACCAAGAATTATAAAAGCTGCCAGAGGGCCCAAGAGATGTAGGAAGGATCCTGCCATGGAGCTTTGGTGAGACAGAACCAAGCTGACATAACTGATCCAGACTCTGGGAGTTTAACAATATGCAGGTGGTGTCAGGGGTAGCATCCTGGGAGTTCTATGGGCTTGAAGAGAGTTGGCTCATCAAAAGGGCATTGAAAAATGATGCCTTGAAGTTCTCCATAAAAATCACAGATGCATCCAGGCATGTCCAAGTATAGCAATGCTGTTGCCTGCTGCCGTAGATGTGCCATTTGCTGCATTAGCTAAGAGATGCATGGACACATTTGAAATTAACTGCAAGGTCATCAACTTGGAATCCACAATTTTTCTGGACTCTCCAAGCCTTTATGGAGCTATGACTGCAAAGTTCCTTGCCAAAGTCCTTCTGAAATATCAGATGCAATACATTGCCTTATGTATGCATAAGGCAAACTTCAATCAAACACAAGTTAACTTTCCAAATCTGTCTAATGCCAGGGACTCTCTGTTTGCATCAAAGATCTTTCTTAATGACCACCGCCACTGCAATGGCTTCCACTGCAGGCCCTTGCTCCAGTAAGGTCTGTATCATGGGGAAACAAACTGGCGAGCTTGTCGGGTGTGGGCTCCACCACATCCTGCTCCTTCCATGCCCACTGGGACACTAGATCAATAAGCTGTCCACTGTGGAGACCACTTAGGAGGTACATGGGCCAGCCACAAAGGCTGTGAGGAATACTAATTCCTATTGGGAGGGGGTGATTGTGGACCATTCCTCACCCTTTGCCGAAGTAATTCCTTGATGCCCTGAAAAAAAAAACCCAGCAGGGACCTTCTCCCTTTCATCAAAATCTGTATCTTCCATGAGATACTCCTGCTGGGAGTCCAAATCAATTTACATGAATGCTTCCTATCTTCTTCCATGGTGGGGTGATCCAGGAAAAATTTTAAGTGGAAGGGTAACTTGTCTTGCAACCAGTGTCAAGAGCCATTGATAATGGCTGTCCCTGAAGAACAGGATGATGCGAGGAACCAGCCTTGGATGCCAGAGGAGATCAGGACAGATCCAAGAGAGGGCAGACTACCCCGTCTAAATAATGAGAGAACCCTTTCAAAAGCATCAAAGGCCAAAGCAGAGACCATCCCAATCGACTCCAAAGTCGACACCTGGGCCGAGCTAACACTGCTGCACCAAGGGAAACAGAATGCTCCTAAAGTCTTGGACACTAACCAGACCTTCATGCACTGGCATGGACCACTCAGCATTGGATCTCGGGAGGTCCCAGAGACATTGCAATAGAGTGGATAAGGGAAACTTCTGGAGTTGAAGGTTACAAAGCTAACAGCTCAGACAAAAGGCACTCTGTGGGATAAGATCTGCTCCAAACTCACTAGGTCTAGAGATCGGATCAGGGAATTAGAAACCAGGTGAGAGTTGGCAGGGCCTTATCACAGCACTCCTGGTGCAGGAGGGATGGAAGATCACCCATATGTATCTGGGTCCTCAGGAACCTCCACATCACCCTGTGCACATCTGCCTCATATAAGTTACTCTATAACCAAATGGACCCAAGCGAGGAGGCCTGGATGACCTGGGCAAAGACCTCTCAGACTGTAAGATAGGTGAATAGAGCTGAGAGGTGGTTGGCTCAGAGAATGATCCCAGCTCTACTACCACTGGAGGAGTAGGTGAGCGGATCCATATTGTCCCAGACTGCTTAAACATCAGGGTTGGAACCACAGCTCCATACGGTCCAGGAACCTTTTGACTCCTTTTCTTTAGATCGCCCCACCACCACCACCATTCATCATCCATTGCTAAACAGGCTAAAGGTATTTGTGAAGAGAATAAAGTTGAGATTGTTGTAGAGATGCTTATCAGAATAAATACTTGTGCTGCAAATGGAAAAAGAATCATGGAAGGTAAATGTATTTTCTGATCTACAAGTAATCTACTTGGGAAGGTTTCTGAAAGTAAGAAGACGATTCAATAAAGAAAAGAAAGACATGAGCCCATGTACTGAACCCTTTATGTGTGTTTAACATTCAACTTCCCCTCGACCTACACCTTCATGCTTACTCCTCCATCAGTTCCATGTCCTACTGTGGATTCAGTCTCCACCACCCATACGAGTAGCCTGCTCTACGGGACTGCAACCTTTTCTGTGAAAAAGGGCTTTTGCAGAGCACCTGGACTCTACTCCCTGTGCTGTTTCTTCTCTGGCCTTTCCATTTAAGATGGCTGCATTAACAAGTCCATGGCTTTACCCAGTGCACCATTAGTCTCTCTCTGTCTCTTCTGGTCTCAAGTGATATCAGCTGTAGCTCATTTAGTCATATCCTTTGCCCAACATTCCACAGACCTTTATGGGGAGTTCCTAAGACTTACTTTCAGCAGTGTCCCTTTTCCTTTTACGGCCAGCAGAAGCACACAGTCTTTGCAGAGTGCAAATATTACCATTATGCTTCTTGAGCAAGTCATTCTGAAGACATACAGTGGATATAAAAAATTTACACACCCCTGTTAAAATGCCAGGTTTTTGTGATGTAAAAAAAAAAAAAAAAAAAAAAAGAGACCACAATAAATCATTTCAAAACTTTTCCCACCTATAATGTGACATATAACCTGTACAATCCAATTGAAAAACAAATCTGTTGGAGGAAAAAATATAAAAAACGTACAATAAGCTGGTTGCATAAGTGTGCATACCCTTAAACTAATAATTTGTTGAAACACCTTGCGATTTAATTACAACATTCAGTCTTCTTGGGTAGGAGTCTATCAGCATGTCACATCTTAACTTGGTAATATCTGCCCACTCTTCCTTGCAAAAGCGCTCCAAATCTGACAGATTGCGAGGGCATCTCTTGTGCACACCCCTTCTTCAGGTCACCCACAGATTTTCTATTGGATTTAGGTCTGGGCTCTGGCTGGGCCATTCAAAATTTTAATTTTCTTTTGGTGAAGCCATTCTTTTGTCGATTTGGATGTATGCTTGGGGTCACTGCCATGTTGAAAGGTGAAATTCCTCTTCATCTTTCTAGCAGACGCCTGAAGGTTTTGGGCTAAAAGCTAGCAGCATGCATCCTCCACATTTAATATTAAGGAATTGCCTGAAGGGGAATTTAAAAGGATTCTAAGAAATACATCTGACCCAAAATTATGGGATAAAACATTTGATGAAGTAGTTTTTAGACTTTCTAATAGAGTCTATTCAGAAGAAATACTGTTAGCCATTAAAAGAAGGATATGTGGAGGTGTGTGTGTGTGTGGGGGGGGGGGGCAAGTCAGGGCTATAGTAAACAATGTCCAGTTGAAAATGATGAAAGATTGTTTTTCGTCTCCAGATATTCAGATTTTTCATTAATAGTTGAGAAGATCATTAGACAGTTTTGGTATTTAGTTTGTGAAGATGTGACAGTGGGACATTTATTTCCCAAGCATGTCACATTTTCTTATAAAAGATTTAACAATCTGAAAGAGTTGCTGAGTCAAAAGTTAGAATATTCAATGCCTGGTTTGGATGTTGGTATGGAAAAATGTGGTAGATGCTCCGTGTGTCACATGGTTAGAAACTTAGATGGAAAGAAAATTAATGGAAAAAAATATCGGGCTTTTGAAAGATTTAACTGTTTGTCACATGGGGTAGTCTATGTTTTGGGTTGTAATTGTGCCAAACCATTATGGTATTATTGGTCAAACTACTAGAAAAATCAAAATTCGTATTTTAGAACATTTAGGAGACGTGAGAAGGGGGAATCTGGACAGCCGTGTAGCTTCACATTTCATCGGTGTCCATAATAGCAGTACGGATGGATTCATTTTCAGTGTTTTAGCGAGGCCAAATTTTGATGCAGGTAATTTCAAAGCTGAGCTCAATAAATTAGAATACAAGATGATTCTAAATTATCATACTTTATACCCTGGAGGTATGAATTTGGATATGGGTATACCATTATAAATTTAATTTTTCAATATTTTGGGATATATTATATTGCACTTAGGTGAATTTGGTATTATAGAATTTTACATTGTAATATGTTAATTGATAAATTATTGAATTTTGTAATATTTAATGAATTTATATTGTGAAGTTTAAGCATATATTATATTGGTTTTGTAGCGTTAGGTGTGTGGTATAAAGTATAAAAAAATATAAAAAATAATAATTTATTATGTGCATTTGAAGTATTCATCCATTAATTTAGTTAATGTGGTAAAAAGAATTTTGTATCACAATAATACAATGTTTGTATTTGCAGTCCTAAGAATAAATTGGTTCAACTAATTAATCAATTTAGAATTGGTTGGTTGGTGAATTAATTAATATTGTATTTAAGGAGATGGTTTTGTGTGATCAATTGTTCCATTGAAGGCGAAATGCCGAGGTACCAGACTGACTTGTGAATAAAGGATTTGCTTTACCGTCTCTGTGGTGGTATTCCTTTCACTACCTAGTGGAGTGTTTAATTCATTTGGGCTAAAAGTGACTGGTATTTGGAACTGGTCGTAATTCCCTCCACCTTGACTAAAGCCCCAGTTCCAGCTGAAGAAAAGAAACCCCAAAGCATGATACTGCCACCACCATGCTTCATCATGGGGATGGTGTTCTTTTGGTGAAGTGAAGTGTTGTTTTTGCACCCAATGTACCTTTTGGAATTGTGGCCAAAAAGTTCAACCTTGGTCTCATCAGACCACAGCACTTTCTCCTACATGCTTTTGGGAGACTTGATGTATTGTTTTGCAAGTTTTAGCCGGGCCTGGGTGTTTTTCTGTGTAAGAAAAGGCTTCCGTCTTGCAACCCTACCCCATAGTCCAGACATATGGAGAATATGGGAGATTATTGTCACATGTAGTACACAACCAGTTTGTGTCTTTCGGCTTTTCCCGGTTAGGGGTCGCCACAGCGGAACTCCGGTCCGCTAATGATTGGCAGTAGATTTTTACGTGCTGACTTGCCGGGCCTAACACACAACCTTCAACGAAGGAACGCCCATTCACGCATGTCACCACACAGAAGACGCTCTGAGAATCGAAAGGGCAACGTCTTGTGAGGCGACAATGCTACCGCAGCACCACCACCGCAGAATATGTAGTACACAACCAGTACTTGTCAGAAATTCCTGCAGCTCCTTCACTGTTGCTATAGGTCTCTTGGCATCCTCCCTGACCAGTTTTCGTTTGGTCTTTTCATCACTTTTGGAGGGATGTCCAGTCCTTTGCAACGTCACTGTTGTTCCATGTTTTCTCCACTTTTTGATGACTGTCTTCACTGTGTTCCATGGTATATCCAATGCTGTGGTCATTTTTTGTACCCTTCTTCTGACTGATAGCTTTCAACAATGAGATCCCTTTGATGCTTTGCAAGCTCTCTGCAAACCATGGCTTTTCCTGTAGCAGGCAACTGAGTAAATGTCAGACAAATCCTACTAAGACAGCTGAACTTTATTTGGGGTTAATCAGAGTCTCTTTAATTGACGCCAGGTGTGTACCCAAGAAGACAGAATGCTGTAATTAAATGAAAAGGTGCTTCAACAAAGTATCAATTTAAGGGTGTGCACACTTACGAAATCAGCTTATTGTACGTTTTTTATTTTTTATATTTTTCCCCCTAACAGATTTGTTTGTTTTTCAATTAAATTGTACAGGTAATAAGTCACATTAAAGGTGGGAAAAGTTTTGAAATGATTTATTGTGGTCTCATTTTTTTATATCACAAGAACCTGGCATTTTAACAGGGGTGTGTACACTATTTATATCCACTGTACCTCCTAATTCTGTCTGCTACTGGTACCTTTCACTCTAATCCTGGTATATCAATCTGATACTTCTGCATTGCTCCCATTAATTCCACTCCCCCAGATGACATTTCACACCAGGGTTACTGTTGTCTAAATACTTTGCATTTGCTTGAAAAGAGCTTCCAAAGCCACCATTCTGCCCACTTGGTCAAGCCCTTCCAAATCCTTTGATATACTTCCCTCCATCTGCCCCTTTGCACCTACTGCTTGTCTCAAGTTTAAGAGAAATGAACCCAGAAGAGACCCCTGCACTGTTCCACTAACCATGGTCCCAGTTCTGATACTGTCCATCTCACCGCAAACCACTGTGCTCTACCATTCAACCATGCAGCTATTCAGTTCTTCAGTCTTGGTCCCAACCCCAATCCCTCCACCATTTCTATTAGCCTCCTGTGCAGCAGGGAGTTAAAGGTCCAGCTAAAGCTCAAGCAGACCATGTCTGGAAATGAATGAATAGGGTTGCCTGACAACTTATTCTGGCCAAAAACCAACAATGGTTGCCATCCTTAAAAGTTACTCTCTCAAAATGCAACTTGCCAACTTCTGTCACTATTGTTAATCCATGATGTGTGGGAGTCTCCCAATTTTTCCTGTTCACCTTTGTCCACATACAAGGGTAGCATACATGCTGCCTTCCAATCCACAGGCACTTCTGCACTAGCCAGTAATCAATGACTTTTCCAGTGGGTCTGCCAGCACAAGCATTACTTTTCCTAAGACCACAGAAGGCAGCCATCTGGTTCTGTGCTTTATCCTCAAGGCCACCCAGTTTCTTCTCCTTCTCTTCCCCTCTCTATCCTGAGATCTGTCGATTCTCCCCTGCCACTCTACCAGCATGGCACCATTCCATTCCTTTTCTACATAATGGATGTTGCAAAATATTTATTCAGTAATACTGCTTCCCCCACCAAATCTTTTGGAATCTCTCTCCCACTTCTGCTCTTCTGTGCCAGATCAATCTCTCACCTCTCCCATTTACCAGGCATCTAAAAACTAACATTGGCTTCTATTTCTGACTTTTCTACTAACTCCCTTTTAGCTTTGCTGCCCTCTCCACTCTCTAACAGCCCTTCATCCCATCCTGTCAATTGCACAACTTTTTTCTCTTAGTATAATATACTTCTAAGCTACTGTAAGATATGCATTTCAGTAGGGAAAGGAGAAGTCCCGTCCCCCCCCAAAAAAAATAACTTCTAGCTATACTTACATTCTCAATGCTGTATGAAACTTCTTGTGCATATAAGAAACAGGCTTCTAAGATCCCACTGTTGGATCCTGTTGGAGATTGTTTTAATCTCTCAGATATCCAAGTGTATTTTTAACATAAATTGCTCTGAGTTGTACTGTTAACAGATTTACAAAGGTATTTTTCCAGAATCTTGGAAATGGTTGATTAAAAAAAATAAATAAATAAATAAAACTGCATATTAAAAGAACTGGAATTTGCCTTTTGTATGCTGTTGGTTAAACACAGATTAATGCCCTTTATGACCCTCCGTTGCCTGAAAGAGTAAACACTAGTCCTCCTTTAACGCTCACTAAAAACAAGTAGCATTATTCCTGTCAGTTTTTATAACTTAATTCATTTACTTTGGTTATTCTTTAGGTCATATCTCTTGTCGCTTGTCTAGTCAGGATACAATAGACAAGACTTTGTGGGTTCTGGTCAAGCAGCTTTATGTACTAACACATCAGGATTGAGCTTAACTTTAACTTAGACAAACTTATATACAACCTTGCTATTACACTCATACATGCTCACTCTCTGGCTGCACTCTCAAAATGGCACTGAAGCTAGAATAGGCTGACCATTTATATTCACGTTCAGTCCTTGAAACACTTCTTAACCATACAGTACACAATCTATTCTACAACCTCCCTCTGAGAAATAAGTCATGCAATGCTGACGGCATTAACTGACATGCAATCAATATAAATAATTCTCAATCATGCAATTATACAGAACTAAATACATATAGACAATTATGTCCAGGTTGCTGTGTACTTCACACTAGGTCTGGAAGTACAACCAAATAGTGACACACGGAAATTAGAATCAGGTTTAGCAACTGGGACCATCTCTGCTGAATGTTCAACTTTTGGGACATCAGGAACATAATCAGCAATAGAAGTAGAAGTTAAGACACGTTCAGCAACAGGAACATTGTCTGAATTGCTCTGAGATCTACAGTCTGTCACAGGAACAATGCTACGATATAAATTCTGATACAAGAAGATGTCTGCGATTTCTCCTATACTCCACAACCTCATATTCTACAAAGTAGGATCTGGGCTCGGCACGTATACCTGTTACTTGACCAATTCGGTCAAAACCATTCGCCATGTGTATCCTCACCGTCTCTACTTTTCTCAATGGAAGAAGAAATCTGCTTCATTTATCATAGCTGGACTTCTGGTAAGAACTCTTTCTGAATAGTTGAGCTCTAATTGTCCTGTTGTTCTTAGTTTTGGCCTTAACAAACTGGAACTGATGGGCAATGCTGTTCTGGTTTGCCTAGAAAGAAGCCTCTGAGGAAGTGAGCCAAGTATATCATCAAGAGGTATGTTTCTGAGATTAAGTAAATTCAAAAAGACATCGGTATTGTCACGCTTTGACCTCTCAAGTAATTGCTTTGCAATCTGCACTGCATGTTCATCTAGACCATTTGACGGTGGATATTCTGGACTGCTTGTAATATGTGGAAAGTCTCATTCTTTTGCAAATGTCTGAAACAACTGACTAGTAAATAGAGTACCATCGTCAGAAATAACTTTGTGTGGACTACCATGGACTGAGAAATGATGTTTCAACTTAGTAATAGCAATGGACATTAGGTTAGGTAGTAAATCAATCACAAACCAGTTTGAATAAGAGTCTACCAATACCAAGTAATGCTGATTGTTTCATTTGAATATTATCAACTGTTGACCAAGGTAGTTCATTTGAATATATCAACTGTTGATCGAGGTAGTTCAGGAACTTGACTTAGTTGAAGTGGTTCTTTTTACAAATGTGGTATAGTACTATTGCATATCAAACAAGAAGAAAGTACTCTATCAATATCATTTGCCCAAAATACTAGTCCTCTTGCCCTTCTTTTGGTAGATGCGGAACCTGGGTGACCACGATGCAAAATCCGGATATACTCATGCAAAATTGGATCAGTCTTTGTATGATCTCTCAGCTCATCATGTCTGTTGGTAGAAAATTTATGCACTTCCATGCCATCAAAGTCAAAATTCTCTGCATGAAGCTGGTGCTGTACTTCTGGGCAATCTGGATAAGGTATCAGCTGGATAAATGGGCAATCTGGATAAGGTATCAGCTAGATAAAGAAGTTTGCCTTTTGTACAGACCATTTTGAAGTTATACTTTTGCAATTTCAGCATTATTTTTTGTAATCTTGCTGGAGCTGAATGCACAGACTTCTTTAAAATGGTAACTAGGAGGTTGGTGATCCGTTTCAATCTGAACAGCTCGACCATAGACATCATCATGCAATTTGAACATGCAGATAGTACTGTCAAAAGTTCTCTCTCAATCTGAGCACAATGCATTTCATTTCATTTTGGGTAAGAGTTCTTGATGCATAGGCTACTGGTCTGTCTTCTTGAAGAACAACTGCACCAAGACCACAATTTGAAGTATCACAGGAAAGGGTTACTGGTTTGTCGACATCATATCTTAATGTAGGTGGAATGGCAATTTTCTGCTTAAGGTTTTCAAATGCTTTCTGGTCCTGTTCCAACCAAGACCATGTAACATTCTTGTGAATCAGCTCTCTCAAAGGTGCCAACTCAATGAAGTCTGGTAAAAACGTGCCTAAATAGTTGACCATATCAAGTAAACCTCATAGATCTTGAACATTATCTGGTGCTGGCATCTCAAAAGAATGGCTGCTTGTTCAGACGGGTCTGGTTGCAAGCCAGTGCTGGTAAATAAATGACATACATATGTAACTTCCAGTATTCTAAATTTGCACGTCTGAGGATTGAGCTTTAAGTTCACTTCACGTGCTCTGTCTAGAACTCTCTTAAGGTTTCTGCCATGCTCTGCTTCACCATTGCCTCCAACCAATAAATCATCTACTATTATGGCACAAGAATAACCTAAAAAAATTTGCTCCATTGCACGCTGAAAGACTTCACTTGCAGAATTTATTCCAAATGGCATCCTTAGGAATCTGTACCTGCCAAACAGGGTACTGAGAGTAATCAGGATATACAATCAAGCATCACTTATCAAAATGAACTTTTTGCATCCAAGACAGAAAAAACAGTGGCATTCGGTATTAGGGCTGTGACTTCTTCGACTGTACATTGGATGATGCGGTCTCTCTAATGCTTTGCTCAAATCTCTTGGGTGAATACATATTCCGATTTCAGCTGAGCCTTTTTTGTGGGGTGTTACCATGGATGATACCCATTCAGTTGGTTCTGTGACTGGACAAATTACACCTTGCTGCACCATTTTATCCAACTGAGCTTTAACTCTATCCTGCATAGCCATCTGAACTTTTCTTGCTGGTCTGACCACTAGACTGACCTCTGGGTCTAACTTCATAGAATACACAACTGGAAGTTTGCCCAACTTGTCAATGAAACATCAGCATAATCTGAGAAAATGGCTTCAGTAGAACTGGAACTAGGAGATGTGCTTTTATGATGAACTTCTTTGGTAAAGGAAAGCAGATTCATTCTCAAACTGTCGCTGAGACCCAATAATGACTGCACAGGTCATCGGACTACATAGAACAACAATCTGTAAAGCTGTAACAGTTCTTAGCCAAATAACATGAAAGTACTTATGAGCCTTCGGTTTGAATTTTCTTCACCTCCATAAGCAACAAGTTTCGCACAACTAGCCACATTGATTTGTTCATTAGCTCTCACTTTAGGAAAAGTATCTGCTGATGTAAACATTACATTTTCAACCAGTGTCTACTTTAAGCTCGGTGGATTTACCATTGATCTGGACAGTAAAAAATACTTCATTTTTTGTCAATAAATTCACTGCATCAACCTTTTCACCAACTACTGATACACCATCTATGTAGAAAGTAGACTGCTGCAATTCTACTTTATCAGTTTGCTTTATTTGGGTGACCTTTCTTTATAACTGTGTGAGATTTACTTGATTTGCAAAAAATTTTAAACTGATTCCATTATTTGCACTTGTGGCATTGCTGGCCAAATGCTAAGCATTTCTCTCTAAGACTCAGGATTGGCACCACAATTGCAACAGTTAACAATAAAGCTGGATTTGGGTTTTGCTGACTCACATTTGTACTGCGCCGAATATGCTTCTTTCTTAGAACTTGCTGGAAAACGATGTGGTTTCCCTGGTGAACCAACAGGGGCTGCGGCTGCAATGTTCTTAGGCCTGCTTTTGCTTGCCACGTGTTTCATGCTGTCTACATTTGCTCTGAAGCCTGTTGAAACTATACTCATCATTTGCAAGCATATTTGTGTGCCTTTCTGTAACTTCATGGATCTGACAAATCTCAATAGCTCTGCTCAGCGTTAAATCACTGTCACGAAGAAAAATTTTTCTCACAGCAGCACTATTAATCCCACACAGAAGCCTGTAATTTTTATCAACTCATCTTTTAACTCACCAAACAGACACATTTTAGCTTTGTTCCTCAGGTCAGTTATACAAGCTGCAAAAGTTTGCCGTGGTTTCTACTTTCCAGTGTAAAACAAATGCCTCCCTAATGTAATATTTGTCTGGGGGTTACACATTTCCCTGAATTTGCGCTTCAAACACTTGGGGTCTTCCCTTGATCAAGCCTGTATAACAATATGACGGTTTTCACCTTCTCCTTCATATACTGCAGGTGCATACACAAATGAACGCTCTCTTTCAATGGCCTCTGACCCAGCTAGGTTTAGCAAAATGAAAGTCCTAGTGCATGTATCCTTGTCAGAATAAGCTGTTTGTATAAAAATATTGTACTCTTGCTCAAATATTCTCCAATTCTCTGCAACATTCTGATCAAACACAAGTGGTGAGGGCCTTTGAAATATGCCTGCCACATTAACACATACCAGTGAAGGGTTTTTCAAATATGCACAAACATATACATATGCCAGGGATTTATGGCAGTATTTGTAACTATGCCCAATAGCACAACAAGCCTATGTGCAACTGATCTTTGTGAAATAAGTCTATCTAGCACTGTAATACTCTTGAAATCACTGTACTCTAAGAAATCACCTCTTTATCAGTGTAAGAAACATCTTGAAATAATTGCACTGTGCAGATAAACTGGGCAGAAGAAGCTCAGAATAAGAAACATTCGAAATAACTGCACTTTGCGAATAAACAGTACACAGCACACTGAAACTTCCTCAAAATGGCTGTACTCGGTTAATAACTCTCTACAGCACAAAAACACACTGTAATGGCGGCACTTTGTAAACAGACACACCAAACATGCCTGTTTTGCTTTAAATACTCATTTTGCAATTCTGAGGTAACTTCTGACCCTTTATGTGCTTTTCTGACAGTCATTTTATCAAATATCTTCATCTTAAACATTTCGTTTAATCAATAAACCTTTTTGTGCCTCTCACTTATTTAACATTCCGGTTTGTTCTCTTGTAATGCTCCGTTTTATCAAATAAACTGTTAGGGCAAGTTTTCATTAACTTTAGTTCTTTTCTGGCTCTTTTCATGCTCGTTTCTCTTAGTTTACCTTTCATTGTTATTTCTGCACCTCGTGGCTCTGAAGATCATAGGTTCATAGGTTAGTACTAGGCTAACTGCCCTTGCAAGCCATTTTAAGCCTAGCCAATTATCCCTTGTGAGATTCAAACCCTGCACCTTGTGTTTGTAAGGCAAACACCTTAACTATTAGGCCACCCTCCCAACCCCTAGGCCACCCTCCCAACCCCTCAGTCTCTGGAATCCTGGTTCTGACACCATGTCGCTCGTCTACTCAGGATACAATAGAAGAGACTTCATGGATTCTGTTCACACATTTTTATTATGTACAAACAAATCAGGATTGAAGCTTAATAACTCTAACTTAGATAAACTTGTATACAAACTAGCTATTACACTCATACATGCTCACTCTCTGGTTGCACTCTCAAAATGGCACTGAAGCTAGCACATGCTGACTATTTATATGCACGTTCAGTCCTTGAAATGCTTCTTAAAGATACAGCTGTATTCTACACCACTCAAAAATCCTTTTCCTTTTACAACATTCTTTTTTTTTATACATCTTTATTAATAAGCACTTTTGACATAGGCAAATTTACATTTATATAAAGTAATCAGACTGTATTAACAAGTTCACATTTACAAATATTATGCTTCACATATATTGCTATACATTATATAATTCAATTCCTGCCAGTCTTTAAAAAAAAAAAAACGAAACATCTTTATTAAACCATCACTTATGACAAAAGCAATCATACATTTACATAAATGAAAACAAACCACACCATCGCAATCCTAGTTGCAAGTATTTTACATCACAAACCATACTGAAACACTCCAAGTTGAAAACATTCTACATCACTTATAATCTACCCAATCACTTTCAAATCATTTTCAAACATTAGATTGCTTATTCAAATCCTGCCTTCTTTTAAACCTCATTCCTCCCCTGTGTGTTGTTCCCACAGTTCCCATTTTTTTTCCCATGTAGTTTGGTCCTACCCTTTTCTAAAGATCTCAATTCCAGTTGTTCTATCTCTGTTACTATATTCACTACTTCTAGTACAGTTGGTTTAGATTTTGATTTCCATTTCCTAGTAATTGCTTTTTTGGCAGCCACCATAATTAGACAGCAAGGCCTTACCATGTCTATGGAGTTCCAATTCTGTATCATAGCTCAGAAAAATCACCTCCCTCGTCCCACCGATCTTCCCACCCAGCACTTCCAACAGTGCATCCTGCAGGGAATCCTTGAAGTCTGCCAACCCTCTATACCACCACAAAATATGTTCCCAATTACCTTTTTTCTTACCAGTCACGCCTCCAACATTTGCTGTCTACTTGAGGAAAAATTCTCTGGACTCTACTTGGGGGTATAAAAATATCTACGGAAACATTTCTAATCCAAGCAAAAATCCTAAATTTTCTAGAGTTTGTTGCATATTTGGGAGACATGCATCTTCCCAGTGAACTTTTTATCCAATCTCTCTTCCCAATCCTTTATAATCTCTTCTAATTGATTCTTATAGTTATCATGAAATATTTTATATGCTCTAATAATTACTCCTTTTTTAACAGCAGCTTTTGTTCTAGAACTCTACCAGTGCTGGTCTTTCATTTAGGATCCCCCATTCCTTTCTCTTTGCCTATACTATGTTATCAATCCTTGATAAGGAAGGCAACCTCTAACCTGCACCACTGTCAACAATGGTATTTTCTTACATTCAGATTCCTTCTGGATCATCAATGTTCTGTTAATGTTGTCAAATGTTTGCCCCTCTACACAAAACCACACTGAACCATATCCATCAATTTTGGCATTACTTTTGCCATTCTTTTAGCCATTATAGACATGAAGACTTGATAATCATGGTGGAGTTTTGAAATGGGCCTGTATGAAGCTAGATGTGATAGATTTATACTCTCTTTAGGTATTACTGCTACTACTTTCTTCCAGGATGTTGGTACTTCTCCTCCTTTTAAAATACTTGTTAAACAAAACCTTCTAGATCTTTCAGTTTTTTCCCTCCTTGCTTCTAAATTTCCACTTGGATACCATCGATTCCTGGGGACTTTCCTGTAACTTGGTTACACATCACAGTTTTTCATCTCATCTCCACCTATCCTAACCCATTAGAAATTAAGCCTCGTCTACTGCTAACCTTGGCATATTTCTTTCATAAACATTTCCATTTGCATCTTTTCTTGATTTCCAAATCTCTCTGCTTTATACAGACTTTCACAGAATTTCCAAAACATTTCTAATACCTCTACAGGATCGCTTGTTACCTTCCTTGTTATAGGCTCCCTAAGCTTGGCGACAGTCCTTTCTACTCTCTGTTGCCCGAGTCTTACATCTAAAAGTTTTTGTGCTCTAGGTTATTATCAAAAAACTACTTAACAGCAATATTTCTAAACTCATGTATATTATCAAGGTAATCCCCCATTTTCTGCTTAGCATTATACAGCTGATACTGGGAGATTCCCCCTATTCTACAATACTTTAACATTTGGCAGTCCTGCTAAATAACTGTTACTTCTTAACCATAGCTCTATTTTATTTCCACATTATTGTTAAACTCTATCTTAATTTTATCCCACTCCTAGCTATATTTTCAGAAAAATTTCTATCCTCTTGAATACCTCCTGAATAACCAACGCTATCCATTCCTTAAATAGCTTTCTTTTCAACAGATAGGTGGGAAAGCACCAGTGTTTCATTTTTATTTCATTACTCTGTGTTTTTATATTAGTTGTTATCGGTGCATGATCTGAAATGATTATTGGGTGCGTATCAAGACCTTCAATTAAATGCACATGTTCCTGTGAAATGTAGCATCTGGCTAACCAAGACCAGTTTCTATATATTGGGGAATAACATGCAAATTCACTCTGAACTATTACTGAATTTACATTTCTTAAAACTAAGCAAGACAAAAGAGAAAAGAAGGCAGAAAGATGGATTGGTGGGACAAGGGAGATGACTTTTTCTGAGCTATGATACAGAATCGGAATTGCCTAGACATAAGACCTGTTGTGTCTAATTATGGTGGCTGCCAAAAAAGCAATTACTAGAAAGAGGAAATCAAAATCTAAACCAACTATATTAGCAGTGAATATAGTAACAGAGATAAAACAACTGGAACGGACATCTTTAGAAAAGGGTAGAAGCAAACACTATAGGAAAAAAATGGAACTGTGGGAACAATACATCCAGGGGAGGAATGAGGTTTAAAAGAAGGCAGGACTTAAATGAGCTATGTAATGTTTAACTGAAAATGATTGGGTAGACTAAGTGATGTACAATGTTTGCAAATGGGAATGTGTCAGTGTGGTTTGTTTTCATTTAAATAAATGTAAGGCTGTTCAGGTCTTGATGATTTCTTAAAGATGTTTCTTAAGAAAAAATAAGGTGGGCAGGAACTGAATAATTTATGTAATGTTGCTTAGGTTATAGGACATATAGCAATGTATGTGAAGTATAACATTTGTTAATGTTAATTTGTTAGTGTAGTTTGATTACTTTTGTATAAATATAAATTTGCCTATGTCACAAGAGATAATTCAGTAAAGGTGTTTAAAAAAAAAAAAAGAAAAAGAACAGTACATGTTTACAATCCCCATTGCATTTAAAAATAACTGAGGAAACGTTACTTCATAGCATGCAAAGAAAACATACACCACAAACTAATACTATTATCTATTTACTTGCTTACTGTTAACTTTCTCCCGTCTTCCCCTCCCCCAAAGCATTTTTCTGAACATTAATGACATGAAATAGGGCATAAGCTTTAGAGTCCCCCACAAGTCTAACCAATTCTGAAAAAGTTCAATATTTCCAGATTTTCTTACTCTGTCATATTTCACAAATATAATTATTGCATTGTAATACCACATTAAGTTGATGGTTTTATTACTCTTCATCCTGTCTGCTTCATTTCAAACATTCTCGATTCATCCAGTCAACTTTCATGCTCCCTTTCCTTATCTCCAACATTTTCCTTTGAAACATCGGAAGAGGTTTCACAGGTACAGTCTCTCTGTGGTCCTTATTACCAGTAGAACAAGAAGCAGAATCTCTGTTTCAAAGCTCACTTTTTGTTGGACAAACTTTAGTATTTCCTCCTTAGCATTTACTTCTTCAAAAAATGGATTTTGTCCCTCTAGAGAAGAATAACGAAGACAGTTGGGTACCGCAGCGTGAATCTCACACCTGCAACTTGAAATTCTCTGAATATTGGGAAAAAATACTCTTCTGTCTGATGTACAATGAGTAACTCTGCACAAACACTCTTCTGTCTCCAACTTTTAGTGCTGTGTCCTTCTGACTCAGTTTTGTCAGAATCAACTCCTTTTGCTAGTAAGATTGCATCTTTATTATTAAAAGGTCTACATTGCATTCTCATAGCCAGGTTTGGAGCATACACATGATGTGCCCTTTCAACTAACTCCTGCTGTGGAGTGCCAGTCAAGTTGCTTATTTGTGCTTTCATAAAGTTAATGCAGTCTGTTCCTTCCAGTTTCTCTGGTACAGCTAAAAATCTCAGGTTTTCCCTATGTACTCTGTCCTCCAATTCTATTAATTTTTGAAACATATCTTCCTGAGCAATCTCACATTTAGCCAGCCTTTTCTTCATTTCAACCTCTGATTTTTGCAGCTTTATCACCTCATCTGACATTCTGATATTTTATGAATATAACTGTGACGCCCCAGCACTGGCCCAGTAATCAAGGAGCCTCAATCACCACTGGCAACAGTGGGGCCATACACAATGGGAGGATGACAAGTACACACACAAGTACAATTACCCTTAAGAGCATACAGAGATCACACAGTCAGTCTGGGTCTGGTTTCCTCCCTCTTTCTGAAGATCCTCAATAAGACTCCCCACTGGCACAGCTATAGAGATGGGATTTCAGCTAAGTGGCCAAGCTAAGACGTCCAGCACCCTCTGTCCAACCAGTGCTTCGTGTCCCTGCCCAAGTAGCTGACACACACACACACACTTTGAGATTTAATTTATAAACAAACAAACACAAAAACACACACACCTGGGGAAGGCTGGCACTAGTTTACTAGATATGCCCCCTTCTGCCCAGACTCTAAGGTAGTTCCAGCTGCCACCAGCCAAATGGTAGTCTGACCAAGAGCAAGGCTACTTAAGAGTGGCCCGTGCAATGTCACCAAAACCATATGCAAGTACTCTCAGAGCTTAAATATGTCTCACAAATATCAGCCACAATGATAGGTTTAAATATATTTAATAAGAAATAAAACAACAAGACAATGCTCACTAAGCAAACACACAGTTACTAAAAAGAGTTCAAACTCACAGGAAATATTTAGAACAACATTGCAGGACAGTCTCAAATAAGTAAAGAAAACATCTAAGCTATACTTCACTATATTCCTAACTGCATCCAAGAGAAATTACTGCAAGACAAGTGCAGGTGGTGGTGATGAGTGTATGTTCTTATTAGGGCAAGACAAGTGCTGGTGGTGGTGATGAGTGTATGTTCTTATTAGGTCAAGCTATCAAATATTACTGCTGAGTTAGCTTGGAGGACATCACTTTTTGTCACCTGACTTTAGATCCCAAGCTACCCCCACTATCAGAAACTACAAGCATTGTTAGCATCTCCCTGTGAAAAATACATCTCTTTCAGATATTGGCAGATCCTGAAAGTCATAAAACAATAAAACACTGCTGCATCTCAAACCTAGCAATTACTTCAGGTCCAAAACAATAGAAAAAACGTTTAGCTCTAGACATTGTGTCTGCTACACAAACTGAGAGAGAACTTTTAAAGCACAATCGTAAAATAATTTAGTTTCAACTTATTTTCTTGAAGTTTTGCAAGTTAACCTTTTATGTCCCAGATTCTACTGTTAAAACATATACAGTTACACAATTACAAAAGTTTATATACATTTATGTTCCAAGCCAGCAGGGCATGCTGTGGTTACATTTAACTCAGCCTATAACATACAGTTAAAACTAGTTTTTCAAGTGACCCTTGGGAAATGTTGCTTGAGAGAGTTGAGCCTATCTGAGAATACCTTATCACATTCCCTGTCTTGACAGCCCATCTGCACTGGCATTGCTAACCCCACTGCAGTGCTGCACTGTCATATCATATGCTTGCAATCCTAGGCTCCACCTTAGTAACTTGGCATTTTGCTGGCTGGCTCGATGTAGCCATGTTAAGGGATTGTAGTCTGCAATTACAGTGAATTTCCTTCCATATACAGATATGGGTGAAGTTTCCGCAGTGCCCACACTTTAGCTAGACATTCCTTTTCTACAGCTGCAAAGCATCCCTCCCTGGGTTGGAGCCTATGACTGAGATATACCACTGGGTGCTCTTCTCCCTTTGAGGAAACCTGGCAGAGTACAGCCCCACTCAATGGTTTGAGGCATCCACCTGCACAACAAATTCCTTCCTGTAATTTGGAGTGGCTAACACAGGGGGTCCACCCAAAGCTCCTTTAAGCTTCTGGAAAGCCTGCTCACATGCTGGGGTCCACACTACCTTATCTGGCTTGTTTTTCCTTGTCAGGTCTGTAAGGGGAGCAACTATGGTACTATAATTGGGGACAAACTTTCTGTAGTACCTGATGTCCCTAAGAATGCCCTCACCTGCATTTTGGTGATAGGTGCAGGCCAAGCCTGAATGACTAACTTTGGCAGGTTCTGGCTCGATCTTACCACTCCCCACTCTTATGTCCCAGGAAGAAGGCCTCTGCATAACCATATGGCATTCACTGGGCTTAATGGTCAACCCTGCTCTCTGTAGTCTGCCCAGCACCTTCCTGACATGTTGAAGTGCTCTTGCCAGGAATGGCTATAGATGGCAATATCATCTAGGTAATCAAGGGCAAAATCTCATGCTAGAATACGATCTACCAGCCTCTAGAAAGTCGCTGGGGCATTTTTCATCCCAAAGGGCATCTTCGTGAACTCATACAAACAAAAGGAGTCACAAAGGCTAACCTCTCTCTAGTGCTGGAAGTCAAGGGCATCTGCCAGTAACTCTTGGTAAGATCAATAGTAGTAAGATACTTAAACCCCACCCAGCTGCTCTAGGGCTTCATCTGTCCTAGGCATGGGGGCAAGCATCTGACTCTGAGTATTTAATTTCCTGTAGTCCACACAGAACCTGGTGCTGCCATCCGTCTTTGGTACCAGCACTACTGGGGAGCCCCAGGGACTGCTGGACTCCTGAAATACCCCTAGTTCCAACATTTCCTGCATCTCCCACCTCAAAGGCTGTTGGACTCTCTCTGGCACCCTATAAGGGGCCTGCTTAATAGGCCTGTGGGATCCTGTATCTACACGGTGCTGCATCAGGTGGGTGCACCCTGGTTTCCCAGAGAAAATTTCAACAAACTCCTGTAACACTGCTCAAACTTCTCGAACCTGGGTAGGAGATAGCTGCTGGGACAATGCTACCCCTTCCACTGAGGTGTCAATCCGAACCTCACTAAGGAGATCAGTCACCAGATCCCTCTAGGACTCCTCCGGTCATCCACTGCAACTATTCAGTACAAGGGCAACTCTATCATGGTAAGGCTTCATCTTATTAACATGGTACAATTTGTGCCCCTGCCTCCTGCCAGGCAGTTTCACTATGTAGATAACATCCCTGACCTTCCTTACCACCTTGTAGGGTCCCTCCCAAGCTGCCTGCAGCTTATTGTGTTTGACAGGAATGAGAACCATTACCCGCTGCCCTACAGCATACTCTCTAGCTCATACCAGACCTTTTTCTGCTGTTGGACATCTGCCAGGTTCTCCTGTGCCAAGCCCACGAGTTCCCTGATATTTGTCCCACTCCCTCTTAAACTGGTCTGCAAATACCTGCAGCATTGCCTTGAGTGTACAGTTTAACCTCTCAACAAGACCATTGGTGTGGGGATGGTAGAGGGTGGCCTTTAGCTCAGTCTCAAACCCAGGACACTGGGCACTATAGTCAAAGCAACACCACTAGGCCAAATCAGCTCTAAATACTTTAACCTACAAACACAGACATTTGCTGGGACTGGGATTAGAACCCCTACCTATTTAGTTATTTGTACTGTAGTGTTACGCAGTTATCGCATGTGCCACGGAGCTTATAAATAACCAGTACTGGCAGATCTCGAACCCAGGACGCTGTGCACTAAAGCCACAGCAATGTGCCACTACTCCAAATGAGCTCCACCCCAAGGTACTTCCACAAACAAGCCAACAGGTCTGAGGTGAAATTGGCACCTCTGTCAGTCAGTATTTATTTTGGGAAACCTACCCTGTTGAAAATCTCTAACAAAGCATTTGCCAACTTTTCTGACTCAATGGAGGACACAGCCACAGCTTCAGGGTATCTGGTAGCATAATCTACCACCATTAGGATATACTTTTTCTCTGTGGAATTTGGGGTACTCAGAGGCCCCACAATATTAGAGACAACTTATTGCTGGCATTCTGTCATTACCACTTACTGGCTCGCCCACCTTTTATTCTCCACCTTGCATCCCTGGGCATCTATATACTACATGAACCCACTGGTTGCATTTAAAACATTTAACCCTTGGTCCTGGATGTGTACCTGGACTACTGGCTTCCCCTGTTACTGGCGGACTCTGTTGGTGCAGTCTGGGCTACCCACCATAGGTTCGCTTGGACCCATGAGCAGCAGTGAGTGTCCCTTTCCTATGCAGTGATGCCCTGCTGGCTAGGTATAGATCTCCCTTCTTTCTCAAATCATCTGCAGTACTGCATTGTCTATCAGCTAACCAGATTCTCATGTCCTCAGGCAAAGTGCTAAGGGCTTGTTCCCTCACCAAAATATCTGCCAGCCCTTCAAATGTGGTGACCTGACATCCACTGAACTACATACGAAAATAAATGCTTAATTCAGCAATATATTCATAGACACTTTCATCTGCCTTGCGTCTATGCTCTCAAAACTTTTTTCTATAAGCTTCAGGTGTTAACTTAAAACATTCTAAAAGACAATTCTTCACCGTATTATACTTTAAGCAATCAGTATCAGACGATTTAGAAATAGCAGTTACAGCTTTACCATGGAGTAAGGGGGTCAAGAATCATACCCAGAGTCCTTGGTCAACATTATACTATTTACATACTCTTTCAAACATATAAATAAAGCTATCAAAAGTATCCCCCTCTGTAAATTGTGGAAGAAATTTACTGACCTTTATTGTTTCTGGGTTTCAGTTACTCCCATCCCCATTACTTCCATGACTCTAGCGAAGAGTCAGCATCTCCTTTTCATGCTGCCTCTGCCTCTCATTCTCATCTTCGAGACGTCACACTTTTTCACTATCCCAAGCCTCCAGATGTCGCAGTTTCTCATTTTCTTAAGCCTCCAGATGTCTCAGTCTCTCTACTGCTTCTATTTGCAAACGCTTGGCCTCCAGCTCAAGTCTCCAACTCCAGATGGATTTTTAAGCCCCCTGTGGAAAGTGGAATTGTCCATTTTCTGAGAGTTGTACACCTCTAACGCCAGTCTGATTGTGCTCCTGGTTGCTATTCTGTGATGCAGCTGTGACTAAAGCTGCAATCATGTCTGCTTTACTCAGATTGGCATGCACCAGTCCTTTAGCCTGGCACATTTCAGTCAACTGGCTCCTTGTCAGCTTGCCACACACCTCTCCTGACATGCATGCCTCCCCTCTCTAACTAAACTAACAAAATAAAAAAAAACTACAATATGAAACTCTGAATGTTCACTGTGTGGCTGACAGAGTACAAACACCTTCCTTAGTGACCACTGTTTACAGGCTACAGGAATTAAATATCCACACCACTACAAGCCAATTAATATGTGATGTGGTTATCCCACCGCTACAAACCAATTAATATGTGATGCCCCAGCATTGACCCAGTAATCAAGGAGCCTCAATCCTCACCACTGGCAACAGTGGGGGACGTACATAATGGGAGGATGAAAAGTACACACACAGTAAAGTACAATTTCCCTTAAGAGCACACACAGATAACAGTTAGTCTGGGTCTGGTTTCTCCCTCTTTCTCCAGAAACCCAGTAAAACTCCCCACTGGCACAGCTATAGAAGCGGTATCTCAGCTGAGTGGCCAAGCTAAGACCTCCAGCACACTCTCTGACCAACCAGTGCTTTGTATCCCTGCCCAAGTAGCTGACACACACACACAACTTGGAGATTTGAATTACATACAAACAAACACACACATACCTGGGGAAGGATGGGACAGCTTTACTAGCTATGTTCTGTTCTGCCCAGATTCTAAAGTACTCCCAGCGGCCACCACCCACTACTTAACAGCTACTTAAGGCCCTTAACAAAGGGTGCCCCGTCCTACTGTGTAATGTTACTATTAACCAAATGGTAGTCTGATCAAGAGCTTAAATATATCTCACAAATATTTGTAGCATTTCCATATTCAGGCTTGTATTTGGGCCTAGTGTTTGTGAAGGCTGTGTGTCTGAGCACATATTCAGGGACATCTTGGTTTAGCCAAGGCCATCAGGCATTTCAGTGAAAGAGAATTGTTTGAGGTCATTGGCTGACTGAGGTCACCTGGACTACAGCTTAGACCAAGCACCTCATTGGTTCTTTTGAGATTTCTTTCTTAAAAGCTGTCTCAGGTTTCAACTTTCTGTTACCTAAGAAGTTCAGTTGTGAGTGTTCTGCCATTTCACACTGACCTGATAGAAGGAAAGACACTGAGGAAACTCAGAGCTATAATATATAACATTAAGTATCCTGTTTTTTGTTTATTTTATTCTTTATTTCTTTGTTATCTCACTGTGTGTACTGTGTATTTTTCTAGCTAGTTTCACTGTGTGTGAGGTATTAACTGGAAATTGTCCACTTTTATTAAGCATCTGTTGGAATGTTTGTTTCTGATAACTTGTTGCAGTTAAACTATTTTTTCTAGGGGCTCCTTTAACTGTTTAAAACTTTCATTTAAAGGCTCACTGCTGCTTTTCAGCTGTGAGAAACATTTCTGCAGTTTGTTTCCTACCCTCCCTCCTTGTTGGTATAGTGTTTTTATACTTGGTGGCTTTGCAGTTACCCGCCCCTAGTGTAAATTTGATCTGGGACCCTCCTCCCAGTCTAGTGTCATTACCTCATTCTACTCAGTACAGGGAGAACATTTGAGAAGGCCAATCAGCTTGGTTTCTGCTACTCCTTTCTCACTTTCCTTTCTCTCTTTCCACTTAAAGAAAAAATAGTATCTGCTTTTACTGTATTTGTGTTTCTTCCTACTTTATTTTGCTTTTGTGTCATCTTAAAAAGTACTCAATTGTATTTATTACTGCTTGGTGTAACTCATTCTAAGCCTTTTAGTTTAAGCACTTGGGATTCAGACCAGTTGTTTTACATTAAGAAGGTTTGTGGTCTGCACTGTAGTGGCAGAACAGGTAGCTTACATCCTTCTAAGTTGGGAACTGCTGATTGAGGGCTCAGTGTCTGTTATTCTAAAAGTGTATTAATTCTGGTTTAAGCACTTGGGTTTCAGGCCAGTTATTTTACATTAAGAAGGTTTGTGGTCTGCACTCTTGTGGGAGGAGAGGCTGGACTCTGCCCTTCTGAGCTGGGAATTTCTGGTGAAAGGCTTGTAGTGCCTGCATATCTGAACTGCTTCTTACTGAAACTGGTACACCGTGTTTGCTGTAGCATAGACTGCTGAATCTAGCTTTGTTTGTATGCTTGTTGTTTGTTTGCTTGTTATTTCCCTGAAACGCTAATTCCACCTAAAACGCGGCTTTTCAGCGCTTCTGTGGATCCCTAGTGATATCTGCATTGGTTACTGTACTTATTTCCTTGTTTCACTTGAAAGAAAGTTACTGTTTGTCATTTTTGCATTTAGGTTACCTGTAACACATTGCATTTAAGTTACCTGGCACTTGCTCACTAAGTCAGCACTAAAAAATTAAAAGCACTGCACCCTCACAAACTCCCCTTGAGTACCTTGTTCCCCATTGGCCCTTTTTTCAATTATAAAGGAATTTCCAATACTATTCTAGTATGTCCAAAGGTCAGTTGTCAATCTCCTCTCCAGTCCAGCTGGTGAATCTGGGAATCTTGAGGCAATGTTACAACTGCCTCATGTACACAGACAACCCTCTCCTCCTCCCAACAAATTCCAACACGTGAGAGATGCAACCATATAGCCAAAATGGAGGCTAAGCTCTCTCAACTCAGTACTAGCGTAACCAATCAGGAGGAGAAGGAAACCACACTCACTACAATTCCAGTCTCACATAGACCTACCATGACAGCAAACAAACACACAAAAACATACTCGGAGGCTCTAAATAAAAATCTGCCTAAGCAGCAGAGACCTCCAAAGCAGACACCCAAACAACCGCTACCCCAAAACAAAACACGTGCAACACATAGCTCACAAAGCCAGTGTGCCGAACATTCACAGCCCTTAAGGCTAAACACACCTGATACACTTGTAATAGGTGACTGTATTGTCAGGCACACTGACGTCCCGCTCACCAGCCTGAACAAGGAGAAGGTCACGGTGAGCTGCCTGTCGGGCGCTAGGATCCACCACATAACACAAGCACTCAGGTCACTCCAAGGCAAGTGCAAATATGACTCGGACATTGTCCATGCTGGTGTGAATGACCTGAGACATACCTCCCTGGACTACATGAAAAGAGACATAGAAGAGCTCTATGAGCATGTAGCCCAGGCCGGTATGACCCTGACCTTGAGTAGCATCCTACCCTCACCAAGAATGATACCACAATATGAAGACAAGATGATCAATTTCAACAACTGGCTTAAGTATTGGTGTCATTCAAAGGGGATCCAATGCCTGTCAGCCTGGGATGACATGCTCGACAAGCCACAATGCATCTCTAGGGACGGCTTGCGCCTGTCAAGCCTGGGCTTTTGGATATTGGCAAAGGCTCTTGCTACCCCCATAGTGCCTTTTGTAGGCAAGGCTCAAAAGACAAACCCACCTCCATAGGTATCACAAGGGATAAGAAACTAAGAGTAATGCTACTCAACTCCAGAAGTCTAAACCTAAAGATGCACGCACTCAAAACTCTCCTTAGCATGGAGAACAGCGATATCTGTGCAGTAACAGAAACCTGGTTCAAGGCTCCCGACAGCACCCCAGCACAACCAGGTTATACCTCATACCATGCTCTTCGGCCCCAAAACTTGGACCGAACCACAAAAGGAGGGGTAGTATCAATATTAGTCAAAGATACCCACACCTCCAGGTTGGTGGCACAACACGAACCATCACAGACTATACATGTGCAACTAACAGTGGGTAAAACTGCCTTCCAGTTTACAGCCTGCTACAGACCACCCTCCCAAACCCAGGAACCCCACTCGGCCTTCCTGAGAACACTGGAAAATATGAAGGTCTCTCCAAACACCATTATATTGGGCGACTTCAACTACCCAAACATAGACTGGGAGCATTACTCTAGCTCCAACACCCTAGCCCAAAGGTTCCTAGAATTTATAAACTGAAATGCTATGGAACAACTTGTTACCACTCCCACAAGAGGGGAAAACATACTGAACCTGATCACCACCAACATGGGGACTCTATGCTCCAGACCAGAAGTGTATCCCTCACTGGTAAGATCAGACCATAAACTAATCTCACTGGATATTCACATCCCGACCTCACCCCCTGCCCAGAAAACCACAGTGAAAAACTTCTCTAAAGCAAATTTCACACTCCTCAAAACCGAGGTAAAATCCTTCAAAGCCCCCGGGCCTGTAGAAAATACGGCCCAGACCGCAGAATCCTTTATAAACGCATTCTATGAACACCTTCAGGAATGCATGGATCATGCAATCCCAAATAAAACCAAGACCCAATCCTCCAAAGGCAGACGTCCTGTCTAGTGGACCCCAGCCATAAACAAACTGTACAATAGAAGGTGAAAGCTACTACATGAAAGAGAAAATCCCAAAAAGGGAAGGCATCTCTGATCAGTATTAGCAAAAAACTACGGGCACTCATAAAATCATCTAAGGCCAGCTTCGAGAGAAAAATTGCACAGGACACTAAGGATAATCACAAGGCTTTCTTTAGTTATGTTAGGAACCTGGGTGGGAATTCCCAGATATGCTCAGAATTAGTCCAAAATGACAACAAATACACCGAACCTACAGACATTGCCAACATCCTAGCTGACAGGTTCAGCGCAAACTTCTCCACCCCTCCCCACCAAAAGGGCAAATATCTATCCCAGCAGAGTGCTGCCCCCCTGACATCTCAGATGCTCAGGTAAGAGCCGCCCTCTCCAAAGCAAAAAACACAGAATCAATGGGACCAGACGGTGTCCCGGGCTGCGTCCTACTTGAACTCCAAGAAGAGCTAAACCCAAACATAAAACTACTGTTCAATCTCAACCTTATTACAGGATATGTACCCAAAGAGTGGCGTACAGCAACAGTGGTCCCTCTCCACAAAGGTGGTGCCTCAACGGATCCTGGAAACTATCGCCCCATAAGCCTGACTAGCTTGGTCTGCAAAGCTATGGAAAGGATCATCATGGACCTCGTAAATAAAGATATTGGGGACCTACAGACCCTGGATCCTACCCAGTTCGGCAGACCCTGGATCCTACCCAGTTCGGCTTTAAGGGCAGATCCTGCCTCTTAAACCTGGTCGATTTCTTTTGAAACAGTCACCAAGGCCATTGACGAGGGGAAGGTGGTCCACACAGCCTACCTGGACCTCTCAAAAGCCTTCGATACAATACCCCACTCGGGCATTCTAGATAAGCTCACCAGCTTAAATATAAACGCCTATGTCACTAGATGGGTTGCAAACTGGCTCAAGGACAGAACCCACATGGTTAGAATTGTGGGAGCCATGTCAGACTCCAAACCAGTTACAAGTGGCGTCCCACAAGGCTCAGTCCTGGGACCTCTCTTGTTCGGTATATATTTCTCGGAGGTACAGGCCAACACGGAAGGACTGTGGCCGACCAAGTTCGCAGATAACTGCAAACTGGGCATCATAATTGACTCTCCAGCCGACACAAGCATCCTCCAAAAGGGCCTCATAGAAACAGACAACTGGTGCCAGAGCCATGGCCTCAAGCTAAACGCCAAAAAGTGCATAGTCATCCCCTTTGGCAAAAACAAAGTGCCCGCAAATTACCACATAGGTGGTAATCCATTAAGTACAGAAGAAGTAATTAGGGACCTGGGGACCCAAGCTGATAGCAATCTCTCATTTGACAACCACGTGGCCAAAGTGGTTAGAAAAACATTTTATATAGCCCACCTAATCATGAAGGGATTCACATCTAGATCAGGGGAGGTCATCGTGCCTCTTTACTCATCCCTCATCAGGCCCATAATTGAGTACAATGCCCCTTTTGGGATGTATCTTACGAGACACCTGCAGCAACTGGAAAGACCCCAAAAGTACCTCACCAAGAGGATCAAAGGGCTCAAACAGATGCCATATGCTGCCCGGTTAAAGAAACTCCAGCTCTACTCAGTGGCATACCGCCTGCTCAGAGGCGATCTGTGCCTGACGTATAAAGCCATGTCCAACCCGGAATTAATGGACATGCTGCACCTCAGAAAATCCAAATCCCATCGAGCTACGCGCTCGTGAGACTTGAACCTCAGCACTGAAATAAATAGGACATGCTGGAGGGACAGATTCATAACCCAGAGGCTCCCTTCACTCTGGAAAAAAATCCCAGTCCAAGTTAGGCAGAGTCCCTCATTGACTCTCTTCAAGAAGAATCTTGAGTGGATGGGAGATCGTAGGTTTACCCCGGGTATCACTTCTGTGTCACTGATAGACAGAGGCACAGTATACTAACCTCAAAAAAAGGGCATAGCAAAATTAATTTAAAATGGGTGGCTAAAGCCAAACACACTCTGGCTAGGCTTATAAATGCCCTAGGGCAGATAGCCTAGTATGAACCTATGAACAAATACCAGCCACAAGGATAGGTTTAAATATATTTAAAAATAAATAAAAGAACAAGACAATGCTAACTAAACAAACAGTTACTTCAGAGTTCAAAATCACAGGAATTATTTAAAACAACACTGCAGGACAGTCGCAAATAAATAAAAGAAAATATCTAGGCTATAATTCACTATATTCCTAACTATATCTAAGAGAAGTTATCGTGCCCTAGACTTAATTACAGAAAGGCAAGTGCAGATGGTGGCGATGAATGGATGTTCTTGTTAGAAGAAAGACAAAGAACAAAATGTCCAGTCTTTCTCTGATAGAGTTCTTAAATTAATATGAAATATTAGTGCTGGGTTAGCTTGGATGACATCGCTTTTTGTCACCTGACTTCAGTTCCCATACTACTCCCATTGTCAGAAAGTACAATAATTTTTAGCATTTCTCTCTGAAAAAGACTGATCTCTCAGATGTTTGGAGCCCTGAAAGTCATAAAACAATAAAACACTTCTGCAACTCAAACCTAGTAATTACTTTTCTTCCAAGACAATACATAAAACTTCTAGCTCTAGATACTGCCTGCTACACAGAAACTGAAAAAGAACTTGCATACCACAATTGTAAAATAATTTAGTTTAGCACCATATAAAATAATTTAGTTACAACTTATTTTCTTGGTGTTTTGCAAGTTAACCTTTTTATGTTCTAGTTTATACTGTTAAAACATATACAGTTACAGAATTACAATACTTTATAAATAATTCCATTCTAGGCCAGCAGGGCATGCTGTGGTTACATTTATCTCAGTACACAACATACAGTTCTGTATAAATCATATGTTCACAAATGACATGGAATTATTTACAAAATTCCAGATAGCTGGGATGACAATGTGACAAAAATATAAAAGCTTCTTCTGTTTTTTCCAATCTTTTGTTTCTGTTGATAAATAAAATAAATGAAACCCTGATGAAATTTAAGTCTATACGCAATTATCTTGCATCTCCCTCTAGGTTACTAGAAGTCATGTTTGGAGGTTGCATTGCTTTTTCCTAAACAGCTATATAACTTTCTCCAGTCAGCATTTCTTCCTCACTTTTTGTAGTTGATTTTTTTTCACGGTGCTCTGTATTACTTTTTTCTTGCCATCCAGGCAATACATTTACTAGCCAGTTACTGACATTTACCCATAAATAAAGGTCTACTTGCCTTCTCTGCCAACTTGAGGTTTTCACATTGGAATAGCTAGAATTGAGCTCTTACTCAATGTGCAGCCATCTTAAAGCTCAATACCTCTCAAATGCTTTTTTTTTTTATTTTGTAGAACACTCCAACTTTGCCCAATACATTTCCCCCCTGATCCTCATAAAAAGTTTTGCTTTACTGGTAAATCGCTGAGGATTGCAATCAGCCAATAATGCCAGACATTACAGTTTCATACTTCTTACTGATCGGAAAATTCATGATGATGCCAAACCTGTTTTGACAGCTTCAATATTATGGCAATTTTAAAAAATTCTTACCAGATATGGGCCATCATCTTCCCCCAGCCACAAGAAAAATCTTTATTAAATTATCGTGTATAAAATAGGCAATGTTTTATACAAACATAGATTTTATATAATCTATATATATATATATATATATATATATATATATATATATATATATATATATATATATAACATTTAGATATCTATGCATAATATATGCATATCTTCATCATATATACATATACGCCTATACACAAACATATATATATATATATATATATATATATATATATATATATATATATACATATATATATATATATATATATTCACAGCTCCCATACACACCTGATACACTTGTAATAGGTGACTGTATTGTCAGGCTTTCTGACGTCCCGCTCACCAGCCTGAACAAGGAGAAGGTCACGGTGAGCTGCCTGTCGGGCGCCAGGATCCACCACATAACACAAGCACTCAGGTCACTCCAAGGCAAGTATATGACTCGAGCATTGTCCATGCTGGTGTGAATGATTCCTGAGACATACCTCTCCTGGACTACATGAAAAGAGACATAGAAGAGCTTCTATGAGCATGTAGCCCAGGCCGGGTATGACCCTGACCTTGAGTAGCATCCTACCCTCACCAAGAATGATACCAGAATATGAAGACAAGATGACTCAATTTCAACAACTGGCTTAAGTATTGGTGTCATTCAAAGGGGATCCAATGCCTGTCAGCCTGGGATGACATGCTCGACAAGCCATTCCAATGTATTCTAGAGACGGCTTGCCTGTCAAGCTCTGGGCTTTTGGATATTGGCAAAGGCTCTTGCTACTCTATAGTGCCTTTTGGCAAGGCTCAAAGACAAACCCACCTCCATAGGTATCACAAGGGATAAGAAACTAAGAGTAATGCTACTCAACCAGAAGTCTAAACCTCAAGATGCACGACTCAAAACTCTCCTTAGCATGGAGAACATCGATATCTGTGCAGTAACAGAAACCTGGTTCAAGGCTCCTGAGAGCACCCCAGCACTACCAGGTTATACCTCATACCATGCTTTTCGCCCCAAAACTTGGACCGAACCACAAAAGGAGGGGAGTATCAATATTCATCAAAGATACCCACACCTCCAGGTTGGTGGCACAGCACGAAGCATCAGAGACTATCCATGTGCAACTAACAGTGGGTAAAACTGCCTTCCAGTTTATAGCCTGCTACAGACCACCCTCCCAAACCCAGGAACCCCACTCGCCTTCCTGAGAACACTGGAAAATATGAAGGTCTCTCCAAACACCATTATATTGGGCGACTTCAACTACCCAAACATAGACTGGGAGCATTACTCTAGCTCCAACACCCTAGCCCAAAGGTTCCTAGAATTTATAAACTCAAATGCTATGGAACAACTTGTTACCACTCCCACAAGAGGGGAAACATACTGAACCTGATCATCACCAACATGGGGACTCTATGCTCCAGACCAGAAGTGTATCCTGCACTGGTAAGATCAGACCATAAACTAATCTCACTGGATATTCACATCCCGACCCCACCCCCTGCCCAGAAAACCACAGTGAAAACTTCTAAAGCAAATTTCACACTCCTCAAAACCGAGGTGGAATCCTTCAAAGCCCCCGGCCTGTGGAAAATACGCCCAGACCGCAGAATCCTTTATAAACGATTCTATGAACACCTTCAGGAATGCATGGATCATGCAATCCCAAATAAAACCAAGACCCAATCCTCCAAAGGCAGACGCCCTGTCTGGTGGACCCCAGCCATAAACAAACTATACAATAGAAGGAGGAAGCTACTACATGATAGAGCAAAATCCCAAAAAGGGAAGGCATCTCTGATCAGTATTAGCAAAAAACTACGGGCACTCATAAAATCATCTAAGGCCAGCTTCGAGAGAAAAATTGCACAGGACACTAAGGATAATCACAAGGCTTTCTTTAGTTATGTTAGGAACCTGGGTGGAATTCCCAGATATGCTCAGAATTAGTCCAAAATGACAAAAAAATACACCGAACCAACAGACATTGCCAACATCCTAGCTGACAGGTTCAGTGCAAACTTCTCCACCCTCCCCACCAAAAGGGCAAATATCTATCCCAGCAGAGTGCTGCCCCCCTGACATCTCAGATGCTCAGGTAAGAGCCGCTCTCCAAAGCAAAACACAGCATCAATGGGACCAGACGGTGTCCCGGCTGCGCCCTACATGAACTCCAAGAAGAGCTAAACCCAAACATAATACTACTGTTCAATCTCTGCCTTTTTACAGGATTTGTACCCAAAGAGTGGTGACAGCAACAGTGGTCCCTCTCCACAAAGGTGGTGCCTCAACGGATCCTGGAAACTATCGCCCCATAAGCCTGACTAGCTTGGTCTGCAAAGCTATGGAAAGGATCATCATGGACCTCAAAAATAAAGATATTGGGGACCTACAGACACTGATCCTACCCAGTTCGGCTTTGTTAAGGGCAGATCCTGCCTCTTAAACCTGGTCGATTTCTTTGAAACAGTCACCAAGGCCATTGACGAGGGTAGGGTGGTCCACACAGCCTACCTGGACCTCGCAAAAGCCTTCGATACAATACCCCACTGGCATTATAGATAAGCTCACCAGCTTAAATATAAACCCCTATGTCACTAGATGGGTTGCAAACTGGCTCAAGGACAGAACCCACATGGTTAGAATTGCTGGAGCCATGTCAGACTCCAAACCAGTTACAAGTGGCGTCCCACAAGGCTCAGTCCTGGGACCTCTTGTTCGGTATATATTTCTCGGAGGTACAGGCCAACACGGAAGGACTGTGGCTGACCAAGTTCGCAGATGACTGCAAACTGGGCATCATAATTGACTCTCCAGCCGACACAAGCATCCTCCAAAAGGGCCTCATAGAAACAGACAACTGGTGCCAGAGCCATGGCCTCAAGCTAAATGGCAAAAGTGTATAGTCATCCCTTTGGCA
>NC_056739.1:898447656-898459051 GCF_019279795.1 Protopterus annectens
TCGAAGTTTCAAAACTTCGAATGTTCTAATATCGAACCCTATTCAGCAAAAGCTGAAAATATCGAAGCAACAGAAAAACAAATTTTTTTCCTAGGGAAAGAATTCGGTAGTCCGTTTGTTGCTTCGGTATTTTCAGCGCTGTGGTGGAAAGCTACGGGTCGGGTTCAGGTAAGTGTGCGATTGAATGCGGGTTAGTTCAGTTAGGGTTAGGGCGCAGGTTAGGTATGTGTGCGATTGTGTGGACGTGAGGGTTAGGGCGGGTTAGGTGAGTTAGGGTTAGGGCGCGGGTGAGGTTAGTGTGAGACAGTGACAGACCTTAAGGTTAGGGTATGGGTTAAGGTAAGTGGATAGTTAGTGATATGTGTGTATAGTTTAGTGTAGGGTTAGGTGTAAGATTTTAGGTGTATGTGTGTGGATTGCTGTTTGTTTGGTGTGCTTGTGTTATGTGTATGTGTTTTGGAACAGCAAATTTTTCCCAAGGAAAAAATTTGCTGTTCTGTATGTTTTATGTTTTCAGCTTTCGCTGAATAGGGGTCGATATTAGAACATTCGAAGTTTTGAAACTTCGATGTTCTAATATAGACCCATGTTTGTAATGATGCGTTCATGTTTTAAGGCAAGCGATTTCTTTCCCAGGGAAAGAAATTGCTGATGTCAGCGTTCATGGTTTTGTGCATTCGCTTTGTATGTGTCGATGAAGAGGCGTTCGCTGCAACGCCTCTTCGGTTTTATGCTACTGACTCCAATTATATCCTTGAATTTCTGAGTCTCTTATTTTCTTTGCCAACGGTTCTAAATATAATACTAATAATAATAAAGAGGAGAGAGAGGAAACCCCTGCATGGTTCCTCTGCTCAAGCAGAGATTAATCAGAGAGGAACCCACCCACCAATTTTCACCACCAATTCTTCGTATATCCTCCTAATCAACCATATAATTTTAATCAGGGAATGCAAATCCTTCCATTGCTCTGCTCATAACGTCACAGCTTACTCTGTCAAAATGCTTTCTCTGCATCAAGACCAACCAGCAACAGTGGTATTTTCTTACATTCTGCTTCCCTCTGGATCATCACTGTTCTATTTATGTGATCGAATGTTTGCCTCCCCTCCACAAAACCACACCGATCCATATCAATCAATTCTGGCATCACTTTTGCCATTCTAGACATGAACACCTAATAATCATGGTTTAGTATTGAAATTTTACAACTTTTTCAAGTTTTTGCATTTTACAACTGTATATGTTTATGTTGAATTGTGTTAGACATCTAATATGTTTTATGCTTTATTTTTGATGTTACTATGGCATGCACCAAGTTGTTACTAGTATAATAGTATGTATGGTCTATTTGCATAGCTGCACCTTGTTCACTACTGTTATTCATGTAATAGTGTTGTGTGTAGACAGCTCATACTAGTGTCTAAATTATTTCTATAAGTTTGTGCTGTTACTGGTGGACAGAATCACATTAGAGAACCACGACAGATTGCTGCTCACAATATTTTTTATCTGTGGCTGCATAACTGTCTGGTTTTTGTTTTCTAATGTTCTTCCAATTGGCTCAGTATCTGCATATATTAAGTAGTGGTTCAGGACATTGCATGTGGTAGCTATTTGCTCAGTGTGTTTTTTATAATCTTTATAATATATATTTACCATCTCAAAAGTGCTTGCTCCTCTCTGTACTCTTCTTTTCTAGACCTAACACCACTCTTACGTATTCAACTGCGGTACCACCTTTAACATTCCTATAAGAAAAGTGCAGTCCGGGTCTGAACTGTCTGCAAACAGCTACAGTTAACTTTGAGTATGTGTCTAAATGTTTGAGCCAATCTTCATTTTCCCCTGGAGAGCACTGTGCTTTGGCTGTAAGCACCCCCCTCCCCCACCACCACACACACACACACACACACACACACACACACACACACACACACACACACACACACACACACATCTTCCACTTTCTCTTATTCCCTTCTGTTAGCAAATAGTATCCATAACTGATCAATACTGTGTGTTTGTTTATTTAAACTATACCACAGTAGCCTACTGATGCAAGGTTATCCTGGTTTTCCACCTGAGAAATTAAGACAAGACTTACAGTTTCAGAGCAGTCCTTGGTCAATTGTGATTGTTCTTAACACATACTTGTCTTGCTTTGTGATAGGTTCTTGTATGAGGGGCTGGAAACAAACAGGGTCTCTACCCGCTTCGCTCCCACCCTGCCCCCTATTTCCCCCCGCCCCCAGTGGTCCCACCTTTATTGCACTCAAACCCCTCCCATCTTTCCAATAGCCAACCACAGCGCTAACCCAACACTACCTCCTCCATACTCCCTCTACTATCACACCTCCTCAACTGTCATGTACAAGCATACCTTTCCTTTGCTCACTGCATGCAGTCTCCTTGCATATCTTACATCCTACCAAAGCTCCATCATTCCCCCACTCAACCACTACCACTGTACTACTACTCACACCACCACCCATGTCTCACCCATACTCAGCTCCCCTCCCACCAGCTCAAGAACCATCCCTATGCACCCCCCACATATTTTACCAACTATATTACTCAAACGTAAAGCATCCCTACAACTTAACATAGTAACCCTCCCACCATACCTATTACCCACAGAGAACAATCATACAATTTCCCTTATAAACAAACACATTCAAAAACTGAGAAAACTAATAATCTCATGCATATCAAAACTAGCCCTAAGTGGAGACATCCACCCCAACCCTGGCCCTACCATCTCCAACCCCAATCCTCATAATCAGACTAGAAATCACAACTTCTCCCATATTACAGCCAATAGAAAGCCAAGTGACTTCCTTCTACTAAGCCTAAATATTAGAAGTATATTCAACAAAGTCCATGAACTCCATGCCACCATAGACTTATACTCCCCAGATATAGTCGTCCTGACAGGAACCTGGCTAAAACCTCACATTACCAGTGAGCAAATACTCCCTACAGGTTACGGCATACTAAGAGTAGACCGGCTAAACAAAAAAGGAGGTGGTGTAGTTATAATATTTAAACAACATCTAAACATCCAGATCTTAAAATCATCAGCTCCACAAATAGGCAATGAAGAAATAATATATACCAACCTCAAAATTAACTGAAACAAAACCATCAACATAACTGGATGCTACTTCCCACCTGGCCAAAACATCCCTCCACTAGAAAACCTCCTCAGCTGGTCTACCCACCATCTCCCCCAAGAAACTATCATCTTAGGTGATTTCAATATTGACTGGCAATCCTGTTCTGGCAACAATCCAGCCCATCATGTACACCTTCATGGCTTCACCCAACTAGTCCAGTCACCAACAAGGATAAATAAAACCTCCAGCAAGCACTCTACCCTGGATTGGATACTAGTCAGTAAGAACCCCCAGTCATATATAACAGGCTGCTTATCAGATAGCCTCAGTGATCACTCCCCAACATTCCTACTCAAAAAATACCTGTACCAAGCTAAACCTGTCATCTATCGTCAAATACGTAAAAAAATAAACTTTAACCCACTCACATTCCTCTCATCCCTCAAAGAATGTAACTGGCTTGCTCTAAAGTACCTCAGTCTAGATGATGCAGTTGAATCTTTTAATACTACCTTCCTGAACATCCTTAAACTACCATGCCCCCATAAGATTTTCCAGAACCAAAGCACAACCCTCCCCATGGCTACAGAAAACCACTAAGTCAGAAATGAAAAACAGGGATAAAACCTGGGAGCACTGGCGCAAAACCAAAACCCCCGCAGCTAGACAGAAATTCCTAGAACTACGCAATAGAGTCAAAAAGCTAATAAAACGGGACAAATTCCAATACTACCAGTCTGCCCTAGACTCCTCACAACACAGCCCCAAACAATTCTGGTCCTCCATAAACTCCATCCTCCACCCAGGTAAAGTCAGTACCCTCCTCCTAACATCCCTCACTCCTCAGAAAATATTGCTACCTCATTCAACACACTTCACCCAAACCATACTATCACTAGCTAAACACAACCCCCCCCTCCAACCCACACCTTCAACTAGTAATCTCCCCACTGCCTTCTCTTTTTCTCCTGTACCTACCTCCAACATAAAAAAACTCTTAACTAAACTTAAACCCACCAAATTAGCAGCAGACAACCTCCCAAGTGAATACCTACAAATCGCAGCTGATGCTCTGGCCTACCCAGTATCCATCTTGATTAACCGATCTCGGTCAGAAAGTTACGTTCCCACATTGTGGAAAGTCTCACATATAATTCCCCTCCACAAAGGCGGATCCTCTGCAGAACTAACCAATTACCGCCCCATAGCTATTCTCTCTCCACTCTCCAAAATACTAGAGAGATGCATACACTCTCAGGTCTCACACTACCTCCTTACTAACAACCTCCTTTCCAGTACTCAGCATGGTTTCCACCAAACCATAGCACCACCACTGCCTTACTCTCCTTTACAAACACTATCCTTCAGCATAAAACAATGGCTCTCTCTCCTCTGCTACTTTCCTAGACCTATCTAAAGCATTTGACATGGTCCCACACAAACAACTTATCTCTGTCCTCAATAACCTATCCTTCTCACAATCAGTCACCAACTGGTTTCAGAGTTACCTGTCTGACCGCCAACAATCCGTTGTATGGCAGAATGACATATCTCCCCAACTACCTGTCTCCATAGGGGTTCCCCAAGGATCCATCCTTGGACCCTACTTTTCTCTGTTTACACCAATAATCTAGCCTCTGCCACCAAACATGGCACACTCATCCAATACGCAGATGACTCTACCATCATCTGCTCAGCCCAGTCCCTAACCAAACTGCAAAAAGTCACACAGGAAGCCTTTTCCTCTGTTGAAACATGGTTATCCGATGCCCAATTAATACTCAACCCAAACAAAACTAAACTACTCATCTTCCAACCCACCAAACATACTCAAAACAACTCTCACTTTAACATCACAGCAAAAGACAACACCACTATATACCCAACTGAACACACCAAATTGCTAGGAGTGGAAACAGACAATAAACTAAAATTTGAAATTCACATATCCATGACCATAAAAAAAGTCCACAAAAAACTAGGAGCATTATACAGAAATAAACAATTTCTCACCAAAGCAGCAAAGATTTCAATAGCAAATTCCCACCTTATCTCCACCCTACTTTATGCCTCTCCAGTATATACCAACCTAAGGCAATGTGATCTAAACAAGCTAGAGACCTGCTACAACAAAATTGCAAAATTCACCACAGGGGCATCCTACCATAGTCACCACTGTCTCTCACTTGCTGAACTGGGCTGGCTTGAACTCCCTCACCTCCTTCAGTGGTATCAACTCTCACTCACCCACAAACTAGTAAACCATCCACTAAATGTCCCATCCCTCCAGAATCTACTCCAACCCTATCATACCACCAGACCACTAAGATCCAGCAACAAAAATCACTTGCAGATCACTAAAGCCAATAACTCTGCTGGTGAAGCACTATTCTCTTGCGCCATAGCCAAATTATGGAACTCACTCCCACCCACAATTACCTCCGTACCATCATGCACCAACTTCAAAACTTTATTAAAAGCGCACCTAAAAACATGCTGGCTATGCCCTTGCAACTCCCACTCTAATATCATCCACCCCATCCAACTACTACCTTTCTTTCACCTCCACTAACTACCTTGATGATAGCAAGCTCAGATGCTCATAAGCCTAGTACTTATTATACAGCAGGAACTTCTCATTGTTACATTTGTTAATGCCCGTTATGTACTTCACAGATAAAGATTCTAGTTGTCTACTGATGTACTATGTTCTTCATCTGTAAATATGTTGTAAGTAATTTCTATGTTAAATTGTTAATCACTATGTAATCCAATGTAACTACTGTCTGTTTATTTTACTGTGGAGCTTTTCTCCCCGGGCCTCTGCTGAAAATGGACCCACGTCCAGTCGGACACTCCCGGTCAACAAATTTAAATAAATAAATAAATAAAAATGAGCCTGTATGAAGCTGGATCTGACAGATCTTTACCCTCTTTAGGTACAGCTAACTACCACTTTCTTCTCCTCTTCCTTTTAAAATGCTGTTAATCAGTTTTTTCCCTCCTAGCTTTCAAACTTCTACAGGAATACCATCTATTCCTGCAGACTTTTCTGTAGTTCCGTCACCCTTTTTATCTCATCTCTTCATATCCTGTTAGTAATTGTGCCTTCTCTCCCTCTAGCCTTAGCATATTTAATTCTTCCATAAACATTTCCATTTGTACCTTTTCTTGATTTCCATATTTCTCTGCTTTATTCAAACTTTCATAGAATTTGCGAAATATTTCTAATACTTCTACAGGATCCCTTGTTATCTTCCTTGTTATAGGCTCCCCAAGCTTGGTGACGGCCCTTTCTACTTTGTTTCCTGAGTGATCATGCTAAAAGATTTTGTGATCTAAAGTTATTATCAAAAAAACAGTTGCTTAATAGCAATCTGTTTAAACTCATGCATGTTAATCGAGGTAATCCCTTATTTTCTGTTTAGTATTCTGCAGTTGCTCCTCTTCTTGTTCTGGGAGATTCCCCCTCCATCATGTATTCTCGAAGCAAAGTAGTTGAATATTTTGCCTTTGGTAAGATATACCTGCACTTTAAATATTTTATTTATTTAGGGTAAAGTGCAAGAAGCTACGATGCATTTCACTTGCTATCTTACTTAAGACTTAATGGGGAATCTGTAATGCTGCTGCCTGCCAAAAATGCCTGTCAAAAACAGATTTATAACCCCACATCCTTGCCTTACTTCTATTACTACAGATCTATTGTGAACAAAACTGAGATAGGTTATCAATGTATGTAATTGCTCCTATTGTTTTGTCTGCCATTTTGCTGCTTGTTTACAACTTACTAAATAATATTTTAGAAAATATGTTTGCCCATTAAGTAGCGCAACATATGATTCTAATAAAATACAGACTACAAGATGTGATATCTATTTAACTCTACAAGACATTTCCAAAACAAGACTGTAAAGATGTGAGGTATAACAATACATCCACAGCCTTACAGTCAGCATATTTAGATACCCACATGGAATATCAAACATTAATGGTAGTCGTAATATAGATCTCGGAAATTATACAGAATCTTGACCTCTAGGACAAATTTTTTCCCATTTGTCTGTCTTTTGCAACACAATCAGTTGTATACAGTTTTACCATTTGTTTTTACTTTCAGCAGATTCTAATGCCAGCACAAAGTACGATGACAAAATGCACAGGTACACAAACCAGCAGCCTTTGGCCTATGGTGGGAAAAAGCTGCTCAAAGAATTCTTGCTGGTTCAGGAGACAGGAACTTCTTTTAATAAAGGCATGCTGACTATGACCTAATAAACACTGGTCCCAAATACTTATTAGTAAGATAATATTAACTCCAAAACTTAATTACAAAAAGTTTGCATTCCAGATTTACTGTCCAGAGCTTTGCAAGGTCTGCTTTAGGTCTACCTTTGCAGACACCAAATACAGCTATCAGTTTCCAGAAAAGTAAAAATCAGGGTTTTCATTAACTTTAAGCATCCCTCCACTCGGCTATCCTTGATCTTACACAAAAATTATCAAAGAATACTATGGTTTAGTAAACTAATTCAACAGATTCTGGCAGATGTAGCCATAACATCTGCTTCTGTTGTGTGTGTACGCACATGCATCTCAAACGCACACACACAAACACACACAGATATATACATATATGCATTGCTGTTAACCAAGTTGAGCCGAAGCCTGCTTTCAGGAGAGAGCTAAGGTGTTATTTCTATACACTACAGGGAACTGACAGATTACATTAAAATTATCCTCTTTTGTGGTAGGTACATTTCCACAACATAACATCAAGATATACTGTTCCTCATAGGTGACAGTGGCAAGATGAGAAAATATCCTGCATAGTGGAAATTATCTATTTAGTAATGCGAATCCTGTGATGAGCTGAGCTTGCTAGACAGAGGATGTGGAAAACAATGGCGTATTAATAATGCATAAGCAGAGAAAAAAAGTGCAGTGTAACACACAATTCAGAACTCTGGCGAAAGGATACCCAAGAAAATGATCAGTCAAGAGATTTGGACTAAAAGTACAGACCGTAATATGAACTACATAAGCATGTGACGTGTTCTGTGCAATATTTGCAAGAGATATTAAAAGAAGGGTCTCCAAGACTTTCAGTTTCATCTCAGAATCAGTACTTCTAACTACTTCATACAAATACAGTAAATTCAGGGAAAATTAACTTAATTCTTTAAGGAGTATTAGGTCAATTAACCTACCAGAACTACGGGGAAACAGATCCTGAAAGACTGAACATTTAATCAGAACAAAATATTTTTTTCACTGCTGCTCACAGATGGAGATCAGACTTTTGATATTGCTTTCAGGAGAGAAGGATTTGGAAAGTTCTGAAATTATACACAATGAAAAAGAAAATCTATGAATTTTAAATGAGAATGCATTTTTCACTGCTATTACTTTCTGAAACAAAACTGTTTTAGAAGATGTACACTGAATTCTTAAGGAATAAATATAGTTGAACTCTAGTTAAAAAAGTGATATTTTGAACAGCAGATGGAAAGAAAATTTTGTTAATTTGCTTTTTTGGAAAGTTTTGGAAAACATTCAAGGCTTCACAGCAAACAAGCTGTGGAAAAAGCAAGATGCCTGCAAAAACAAAACCTGTATCTAGTTGTGACTATGTGCGGTATTGCCAGCTGTACCAGAAGTAGTAAAGCAGTGCATGTGTAGCATGTGCCAGCGTGGCTGGCTGAAGTTTTGTACATAATCTTATGTCATTTAACTGTCACACTGATTTGTACAGATCCTTGTAATAGAAACATATTTGTAAAAGTTGCTCATGTTAAAAATGCTGCAACAGAAGAGTTCCAAATGTGTATTATGCCAGAGTCAGGTGAATAGATCTGATGTCATTTTTATAACCAGCTGAAGTACAGAACTCTGGCAGCAGCAGTTTGTTTTTCTTTGGAACCTGTATGAGCGCTTTCGCGCCTTTATGCAAAATAAAACACGGAACTTCATTAGATACAATTAGTTACATCATCTCCCCTTCATTAAATACTATTTTACAAATCATACGGCTTCATTAAAAACAATTTTATAATTCCTTCTTAAGAACTTCATATTTAAACCTATAACCTCGATACTTCACATTTAATAAAATATGTACATAATATACACACAAAAACCTAAACATAAAAAATCTTAAACAATTTAATATAATATTATATAAAAGCATTTTACCCTTGCTCCTGGTACTTTAAAAATAATTAATTAATTTGATTTAAATCTTATCCGCCCTCATATTTAATACACTACTAATAGAAATCCTAGAATTTAAACCAGGTTCTTCTGTAGAATTCAATAGAACCTGCCAATAAGCTTCCCTGTACTCTAGGAAATTAGACCAGTTACCCCCCTCTCTCTTGTCTTTTTACCCCCCCTCTTTCTTGTCTCTTTACCAAAACACAAATTCTAAGTTTTTTGAAATCATTGCACACAGAGGAGTGTCTGAACAAAGCATTAGTATCATCACATCTACAAATGGCATAATTATTTTGGTAGATCCTTTTCCTCAACTCATTCTCAGTTTTTCCTATATAATAGGCGTTACATGTTTGGCATAAGGCAGCATAAACCACTCCCTTTGTCTTACAATTGTAATTCCCTTTAACCGGGATAACCCTTTTATAACCTTCTATCACTACATTCTTGGTCTCATAAATGAACCTACACTCTTTACATGCTCCACATTTGGTCATCTTCCCCAAAATTAACCCTTCACAATTTTCTTCTTTTCAAACAAGGATTTTTAAGTTGTGTCCTTTTCTATATACTATCTTAGGATGTACACCCACCTTGTCAAGTAGTCCAAATGCTCCAAAAACACCTGCCCAGTTTTTTTCCATTATCTTTTTAAATAAATATGAAGTTCATAGGAAGGAATTATAAAATTGTTTTTAATGAAGTCACATGATTTGTAAAATAGTATTTAATGAAGGGGAAATGATGTAACCAATTGTATCTGATGAAGTTCAGTGTTTTATTGTGAATAAAGGAACGAAAGCGCTCATACAGCCTTTCCTAGAACTGTTGTCATGGCCTTATTTTGGAACTGAACCTTGTGCCTTATTTTGTGAATTTTACCTTTGGATTTTGTGGATTTGTGTTTTACTACTTGATGTGTTGGCGCAAGGAATAGTTGCGGGTAAGGAATACATGCAAATACTCAAGTGTCAGAACTGTGAAATTTCAAAACTGTTTATACCTCGCTATTTGTTTTGCAACTACTACCCGGTAGAGTTTGGGCTATGACCGGGTATTGAATATGGGAAGCTCACAGAATGAAGATATGGTGACTAACTCAACTGTTGGAGTTAATAAATCAAACAAACGCCAAGCTAGACTTGGTGTGTAACAATATGAAAGCGTTGGCACATGTTAACAGACAATTTACCTGGTACGAGTGGAATATCTGGCTCAGTGACTAATAGAACTAATGAAAAAGGGATGCCCTATTCGAGGGCGTTGTTAGAAGGAACGATGAATATTGGTGGTGACGAGAGGAGTAGGAGGGATCAGACCGATCGAAATACTACCTTGGTGTCTCCTCAGATGAACAATGGTGATTTTTTTGTGCTGGTTAAACAGAGAGCCGAGAGCATTAAGTAGCTCCCAGGGGGGAGTGGCTAATGACAGTGAACCTGTTGTGGCTTTGAAACAAAAAATTTACCGGCTGGAGAAAACCCTGAAGAAATTTAGGGGTTTGCAGTTGGACATTGCATTCTTTGAGGACTGTATTAAGGTATAATGGGTACCTAAAGGGCTACGCATATGGAATTTTCCGAACAACCTAGTGAGTGGTTCTGTTTTACATCAAGAACTACTAGAGTTGTTTGATCGTACAGGGATGGATTATATGCAACTCCTGATTCATGACAACCAACGGCAACTGACGACACAACGGCAACTAACAACACTTAAGGAAGAAAACATTCGCTTACAGGGAGAGACTTTGGAGCACCAAGTGTTTGGTATGAATGAGGGTTTGTACCGTAGCATCTTTATGCATGTGGAACAACATGAGGAGGTAATTAAAACAAAAAATTGAGGAGAGATGAGGAGGACTACACTCAGAAGAGGGCATACCCTATTCCAAGCTCTAAGTTACAATCCAGAGTTTCCTTTGCGGGGTCAGAAGAACTGGTTACCGAAATAATGTTTGATGGTGAGGATGAACAGAGGGAGGTGTTCAGAGACCCCAGTAATGACGAGGGACAGGATTTTCGGCAAAATCCAAGACGGTCAGCGAGATTAAAAGCTGA